>NC_136264.1:38849546-38854546 GCF_964187855.1 Myxine glutinosa | reverse complement strand
GGCTCACCCAATCACCATCAAACCTTTTGTCCGCCCCATCCTTCCCTTTCTCCGAGCTATTCTGAAATCTCTGACACACCTTCAACAGCTCTCCCTATCTCTTCCACCTCTTCCACATCTTACCCTACCCCTCCTCCCCCCTGTTCTGTATCTGATGCTCCCCCTTCCTCTTCATTAACGGTATGGACCTCAAACATCCGGGGACTTCGTTCAAACTTAACTGATCTCTCCATACAGGTTGCTTCTGTCAAACCAGACGTGATCTGCTTAACAGAAACTTTCCTCCTTTATGATGTCTCTGATTCCATAGTATCTCTCCCGGGCTACTCCCTCCTCCGGTATGATAGACCTGAGCCTCGTCCTGGAGGCGGGGTTGCTATCTTTATCAAAAACTCTCTTCCTCACTCGCCCTGCCCTGCACTCTCTCCACCTCACCCCCAGGAATACCTCTGGCTACGGCTTCCCCTTCGCTCCCACCTCTTGTTCATATGTGTGTTGTACCATCCACCAAACAGTGATGACTCCATCTACATCTCGCTGTCTGATGATATGGACCAACTTCTATCTACTCATCCCAACTCTCTCTTCCTCATATGTGGTGATTTCAATTGTCACCATGCCAGTTGGCTGGGTGTGGGTACCTCTCTCACCAGCCATGGCTCTTCAGCAAAGGACTTCTGCGACTCACTGGGACTGACACAATCTGTCAATTTCCCGACCCGGATCTCAGTCAACGGAACATCTTCTCTTCTGGACTTGGTTATGACTAACTTCCCTGAAAATGTCTGCTGCTCTTCTTCTGCTCCGATCGGATCATCTGATCATGTCCTTGTTAAAGTGGACATCTCTCTGACCATCCTCAGGGAGCCTGCTCAGCGTCGACGAGTCTGGCATTTCACTCAGGCCAACTGGCACGGTCTTCAAGCAGCCATCAATCATCTGGACTGGTCTCCCATCTCTACCACCTCTGACATCAACTCATCCTGGGAATTCTTCCAAAGTAAATTGCTCTCTCTCATGCACAGATTTATCCCATCTCGTCTTCAGTTGTCATACCCTTCCTCCCGTCCATGGTACACGGAATCTTGTGGTGAGGCTGTTGCCCAGAAACAACTTGCCTTCGTCTCCTGGAAAGCAAATCCAACGGAAGGAAATCTCATTTCCTTTCACAAAGCCCGAAACAAGTGTGTGTCCACCCTCAGGAGAGCCAGGAAACAATATCTCTCCGTTCTCAAGACCGAACTCTCTTATCTGTCTCCCTCTTCCAAATCCTGGTGGTGTCTGGTCAAATCCGTTTCTGGTGTTTGTTCCCCCTCCATCCCCTCCCTTACCTCAAACGGCTACACAGCTGACTCCGCACGTGAAAAAGCTGAATGCCTCAACTCTGTGTTTGCCTCTAAATCTTGTGTCCCAAACCCATCCCTCTCTGTACCCACCATACCCAGTCGTACCCTGCTGCTCCTGGACTCCGTGTCCTTTCCTCCTGACAAGGTGGAAAAGTTTCTGTCAACCCTCGACTCTGATTCTGCAACTGGACCCGACGGCATCAGCCCACGGGTCCTAAAATCCTGCTCTGCTGCTCTATCTCACCCTCTCTCTGTTCTCTTCACCCTCTCTTTTGCTCAAGGTCAACTGCCATCTGCTTGGAAATCAGCCAACATCACCGCTTTGCACAAAAAAGGTGCAAAAACAGATCCTAGCAACTACAGACCAATCAGCCTTCTCCCAATTATCAGCAAAGTCATGGAATCCATCATTGCTTCGGATATGAAATCTTTCCTCTTCTCCAATGGCTTGATCTCTGATCATCAATTTGGTTTCAGACCAGGTCACTCTACTCTGGACATGCTGCTTCTGCTGTCTCAACAATGGATGGAGGTCCTCAATGCCAAACAGGAAATTAGAGCTGTCTCCCTCGACATATCACGTGCCTTCGACACGGTCTGGCACCCCACTCTGCTCACCAAACTCTCCTCCTTTGGTATCCATGGAAATCTCCACGCATGGCTGGCGGACTTCCTCTCTAGTCGTCGTCAACGTGTGGCCCTGAATGGGTTTCTCTCATCTCCTCTTCCTGTTCAGGCTGGAGTTCCCCAAGGCAGTGTTCTGGGCCCCGTGCTTTTTCTGGTCTTCATCAATGATCTCTCTGACTCTCTCGAAAATCCTCTCTATCTCTTTGCTGATGACTCCACTCTCTGCCGCTCCATTCCTCTTCCCTCAGATCGGCAGTCTGCTGCCTCCTCACTCTCTGAAGACCTGGACAAAATCACAGACTGGTCAAACAAGTGGAACATGTCTTTCAATCCTGACAAATCTCACACTCTTACTATGTCTCTCCGAAAAGATCGACTGGACAACCCTCCCATCTACTTTCTCAACAATCCTCTCCAAGAAGTTCTGTCGCTCAAGATTTTGGGTCTCACTATCTGCCATGATCTTTCTTGGGAAAACCACATTTCCAAGCTGGCCTCCAAAGCCAGTCGCCGACTGGGCATCCTCCGTCGTGCGAAGTCCTTCCTCGGCACACCTGAGCTCCTCACCACATACAAGGCTTTCATCCGCAGCTCAATGGAATACTGTTCTCCCCTATGGGCCGGTGCTCCTGCCTCACACCTAGCTCGGCTTCACGCTGTTGAAACCAAAGCTTTCAGAATTATTGGAATCTCCCGCGATGAAGCTATCTCTGAGGGCCTTTCACTCACTCACCGCAGGCAGGTAGGTGGTCTTTCTGTCTTCTACCGACTCCTCTCCGGCCTTGCACCCCCAGCTCTCTCTGTGCTCTGTCCCCCAAATATTCCTACAGGTCGCACAAGATCTGCCAGCAACCCTCTGATGGTTAAACTGCCGAAATCTCGGCTCTCTGCTCACCTTCACTCTTTCATTCCTCTTTTCTCCCGCCTCTGGAACAAACTCCCTCACTCCCTTCAATCCCACTCCTCCCTCCAGGTCTTTAAAACAGCTGTTCACCACCATCTCTTATCTTCCCCCATCCAAAACCTTGATCTTTTCTACCCCCGCTAATTCACCCCAGATCCACCTTGTTTGAAATTCCAACTTCTTTCCTGGAAGTCCTGGCAGTGTCCATATGTTTTATACCTCTCCCACCGCCCCCTTCCCATGCCCCCCCCCCCCCAAAGCCCTCGCCCTCTCTCAGATCTCTCGATGTCTCCATGTCTCTCGGTCCCTGCTCTCAAATGTTGTGTTTGTGTCCTTCCCCCTCTCTCCCCATCTTGTCTACCGCTCCCGATGTTATATGTTTTATGTGTCGGTTTGTCTTTCTGTGTGATTAATGTTCGCTCTTTCACGAGCCTCGATCTTGTATACAAAAAAAAAAAAAAAAAAAAATAGGACTGCTCAAATCGGGTTCCACTAATTAAGACTGCATGGACCACGTGGTACTCAATCCGCTAGTCATACTCAAACCACATGTGGCTCGTGCGAGGCTTGCTTCCTCGCTTCCAGGGCAGCGCGGGGACTTAGGTACGAGCAAGATGTGGTCCCGAGACCCTACTCCGTGTTTGTCCGGAAGGGACGTTGCAAGTCTCGGTTCCGCCAGTCCCAGAAAGAACAAGAGGATTAATCCCCCCCCTTTGTAAGGGGAAGTAGGGCGGCGTAGAACAGTAACAATATATTGTTGCGGTTTTGAAATAAAGGTTAATTTCCCCTCTTAGTTACACCACAACATGTAGCCTCGCGATAGTTCAGTTATTTCTTAGTAAATGTAAGCATAGTCCTTTCCTGTGTTTAGTTTTGCGTTGAGTAGGCTAGTGAAATTAGGTGTCCTTTTGGCGCTTTGGTTTTGGTTTAGCGCTGAAAGCGCGGCAGGCCTTAACAAGTCGACCGAGGCCGAAGGAAGGCGGGGCAGGAGGAGTAGTCGGTAAGCACGAGTCGCCAATCAGGGCTCGAGGGGAGTGGCTTACCACTGCGGCAGAGGCAGGGTTTGGAACATTCGAGTCGGGCCAGGGCGGGGCCATATAACCCTGTTCGGAGCCCCCCCACCAGAGTTCTGAGTGCAGTTCGCAGGTGAGAGTTGAGTTCAGCACCTGAGGAGGATTGAGAATGCGGCAGATCAGGAGCGCACGAGATCAAGAGAGCGAACGGCACGAGAAGGCAGAACGAATTGAATTGCCTCATTGTACACTATCTTTGCCCTGTTCCCCGCGCTCTGCGCAGTATTAATCACGCGCTGTAAAGAACGACCCGCGCCGGGCCACAGACGCGCGACTTTCCTCCTGCCTGCCTTCGCCGGTATACGTGCCGTGACCGCCAGAGGGCTACACGCCGAGTGAGCTGTCCCGGAGCGACCAAAGCAGGCGCGTTTGGCACACGAACATCCTTCCTCCATCTACCCATGCAAGTGGGCCCATTGTCTGGATATAAGTTAGACTGACTAAGCTCTGCCCTGTGTCCCTTTCTTTCTACCAATCCTTGTACATAGTGTAAATAAATCCTGTTCTTTCTTCTGATTTGACCGTCCTGTCTCTTCCATCATTGGCTTCGCATGGTACGAGTAAAACCGCTCTAATCGGGTTCCAATAGAAAAGTAACAGCACGAGTCACGTGATACGCATTCCACTCGGGCGTACTCAATTAAGCGTGGCTTGTGCGAGGCTCGATCCCCGCTTCCGTTGCGGCGTGGGTACCAAAGGTACGTGCGAATTTGTCCCGAAACCCTTTTCCACGTTTGCCCGGAAGTGGCGACTCAGTCTCGCGGACCTGAAGACCCAGGGGGAAAATGGGGCTTAATCTCCCCTTTCTAACGGGAACGGGATTCGGGGGATCCGCAACAATATATATATATATATATATATATATTGTTGCAGATATATATATATATATATATATATATATATATATATATATATATATATATATATATATATTGTTGCAGATATATATATATATATATATATATATATATATATATATATATATATATATATATATATATATATATATATATATATATATATATATATATATATATATATATATATATA
>NC_136264.1:38845682-38849346 GCF_964187855.1 Myxine glutinosa | reverse complement strand
GAAACCACCGTGAAACCACCTGTTCTCACCCAGATTTGGTGCCCCGCCCACCGCGTGACGTGGCCTCCTTGGAGCCTCACGCGATCGGGAGGCGATTCGGCACGTGATTGGTGGAGAGTTCAGAGAGCGCGGTCGCCATCTTATGCAACGGACGCGACTCTCGAAGGCTCCGAGTGGGAAATAGATAAAGGGATTTCCCTTAATCTTCACGACAGCCGCGTTGGGCTGATCGTTTACCGTTCTGTATTTTACGAGTGAGTAACTCCGGAAGAGAACGAGTGATTCCCGGATCTCGTGGATTGGAACCGTGAGTCAGATATTGCCTGCGTCGTGTTGGAGCTGCTGGCCGACCGTTCCTGCAGGCCTTGTGCGGTGTATTCCACTCTGTTACCCTCCGAGTCCCGGAGATCGTCGATTGGAACCGCGAGTGATCTTGCCTGCGTCCTGTTTGGAGCTTCTGGGGCCGACAGTTCCTGCAGGCTTGGTGCGGTGTATTCCACTCTGTTACCCTCCGAGTCCCAGAGATCGTCGATTGGAACCGCGAGTGATCTTGCCTGCGTCCTGTTTGGAGCTTCTGGGGCCGACAGTTCCTGCAGGCTTTTGTGCAGTGTATTCCATTCGGTTACCATTTATGGTTTTTGTGATCGAGCCAATAAAGCATCGTGCCTTACCCCTAGAAGGCCGATTAAAACACAATTGTGTTTATTGAGTTCTCTCTGTCCACTCCGTGGACTACTTGAAGCCCGGACATTAACGTCCGTATTCCGTGCTGGGAACCATTTCACAGCCGGGATCGCGACAAATGGGTTGCTCGTCCTAGGATCATTCAAGTAAGAGACATTCGAATTGAGACGGGAATTCTGCATCTGCATCTTCCTTGCATCTGCTCACCAGCGGACGCCGTCTTGGAGGAGCCTTCTCACCAGCGGACGCCGTCTTGGAGGAGCCTTCTCGCCAGCGGGCGCCGTCTTGGAGGAGCCTTCTCGCCGTGGGACGCTGTCTTGGGTGGTGCTTCACTGCCGAATAAGTGAATAGCTTCGGATCCCTCCAAACAACCGACAAAAAAAAAAAAAACGTGAGTATTTGTACGTGGTATTTTTCTCATTGGCAATTTGATGTGCGGTGGTGATATTGTGTAGTTCGTGTCGTATTTCCCAACAGAGCGTTGTGTTTGAGCGTTGTGTTTTGTGCCTTGTCTTATGATAACTCGTAGCCAAGCTATGTCGACCAGAGAAGTGAGAGTTCAACCTGATCATGTTGACAGTCGCGTGGGTGGCGATGCGAGCGACGCAATCAGCCTTGACCCAGTCACTAAACCCGATATGTTAGGAAGCGATTCCATCATGACTAAATGCATGCGTTCGCCCCTTCTGGACCGGGCTGACTCCGGTTCAACAACTTGACATGTATAACAGGGAGAATGACAGGGCAGAGGCAGAGCGTGCGGCAGCAGAGAGAGAGCGTGAGAGAGAGAGAGAGCGTGCGGCAGCAGCAGAGGCAGAGCGTGCTGCGGCAGCAGAGAGAGAGCATGCGGCAGCAGAGAGAGAGAGCGTGAGAGAGAGAGAGAGAGAGCGTGCTGCGGCAGCAGAGAGAGAGCATGCGGCAGCAGAGAGAGAGCGTGAGAGAGAGAGAGAGCGTGCGGCAGCAGCAGAGGCAGCAGCAGAAGCTGAACACGTCAGAGAGCATGAGTTGCGAATGTTGACTGAACGACCGCGGGCAGAGGGGGTCTGCTGCAAGAGTCCCGGAAACTGTTCATGTTCGTTTGCCGGACTGGACGGGAGACACGAAGCCAGAAGCGTATCTGGAGATGGCGGGAGAAGTTGTTGGCTGCCGGTGGCATTGATGAGAGCTTGTGGGTCGGCCATCTTGTGAGCCATCTATCTGAGAAGGCGAGGGAGGTATATGCGAGGATGGCAACCGAGGACGCAAACAAATACAGGGCATTGAAGGCCGAGATTTTGAACGCCTATGCGGTGTCCGCGTGTATTTTATAGGAGAAATTTTTTCAGCTGGACTCGTCAGTCCAGTCAAACCTATGAGGAACATTCGCGGGCCTTGTTGGAACAGCTGCAGAGATGGTTCAAGGGGAGCAAGGTGGAGTTACCTCAAGCGGTTGCGGAACTCCTGGTGCGTTACCGTATCGATCAACAGCTTCCGCCTGACTTAGCATTGTTTCTTGTCGACAAAGACACTGTTTCCTTGGCAGACTGCGTCAACCTTATTGATAAACATGTTTTGGCGTGCCAAATGCTGCAAGTCACGCAGTCGCGTCGTAAGACGGAGGATCATGCGATCAAGACCGCCCCCCGTCTGCCCGGCGGCTGGATTGAGGGGAGGGGTTCTCCCGATGCCCTCCACTGGTGGCGGTCGCGAGCCGCAGACCAGGGCAGGGCCCTGGTGCGATTTCTGCAAACGCGTGGGGCACGGTGAAAACCGCTGCTTCTCTAATCCCGCTAGTCCGGCCTACCGAGGCAACCCTCCTGTTAAGTCGGAGGGAGATCAGTGGAGCTCATCCGCCGGGCCCTCGCACACGACGGTGGCATCGGTGACCGAGGTCACTGCCACCGAGGCTAATTCCATTCATCCACTGTACCAAGGATTATTCAGGGACAGCCTTAGTGGGTGGCCCTGATTCGATGCTGAAGTTTGAGGCCAAACCGATACCTTCGGGATACTGGGGCGACACGGTGTGTTCTCCGGGGCGGGGGTAGTTCCGGCCTCTCAGATGCGTCTATACCGGCGAGTATACCCTCCTTCGGGGCATTGACCGGGTTCTTGGCCGGTATCCCCTTGCCCTCCTCGAGGGTCCGGAGTGACATTTTTAAGGGTCCAGTGACCTGTGTGGTGGTACCCTACTACCCGATACCGGCGAGTGGGGGGGTCTCCTTGCTGATTGGCAATGATGCCATGGCCAGGGAGGAGTCATTGACTCTGACCTGTGGGGGGGTCACTAGATCCCAGAGTAAACAGGCGGAGAGAGTGGCGGAGTCAGACATATCTTCACTCTGGCCCGAGGAGCCTAGCGCCTCGACTCCAGTTCCCGACGGTGACGTTGCGTCAGCTGAAGTCCACCCGAGCCTCCCGTCAAGCCACCCTCAGGTGCCGTGCTCCTCAGGGACCGCTCCCGCCATGTCGCGATTCAGCAGGAACGCTAATGCTAAGGTATATGTGGGAAACCTGGGCAATGGAGCAGCGAAAGCCGAGCTAGGGAGGGTCTTCGAACATTACGGACCACTCCGCAACGTATGGGTTGCTCGAAACCCACCTGGATTTGCAGTTGTTGAGTTTGAAGAGCCACGAGATGCTGAAGATTCGGTCAGAGCCCTTGATGGAAGGTTAATTTGCGGATCGCGTGTGTGCGTCGAGATGTCGAATGGCATGTCGCGGCGGCCTCGTTTCAGACGCCCTTTGGTCCGCAGGCCTTTCGACCCGAACGATCGATGTTACCAGTGCGGTGAAAGGGGTCATTACGCATATGACTGTTGTTCTCGACACCGGAGGAGTACCCGCCGCTCTAGGTCTCGGCCCGTTTCCTTCCTGTCAACACTTCCCCCCACTTGAGTTTGGCCCCCTTGCCTCTCTATTGTGCTTTGTGTGAAGTGTAACTCTTGTAGGGTAGATATTAATGTGGTGTATGGTGTTAAAATTTGTGTGTGAAAAAAAA
>NC_136264.1:38560682-38843182 GCF_964187855.1 Myxine glutinosa | reverse complement strand
CCGAAGAACGCCCAAGCCATTTGCTCGAGCGAGCTGTGAGTCTGGCAGCGAAGATCCAACATGGTCGGTCCCAGGAAGGACACCGTGAGACCGGCTGTGAAATATGCAGCCCAGTAGATCAGAGTGGACTGCCAGTGCTGCTTGAAGAGGCACCACGTCTCGTACCAAGCGCCCATCTCTCCCCTTCGTCTTCTTCCTGTACTACTTTGTCAGCCAGGTGCTTGTTACAGACACCTGGTAACACCTCCTCTCTCCAAACGTCGAAATGTGAAGCCCTTTTCCCCAAACGGAGGTTGAGGGTAAAACAAGGTTCGATTTTCTTTACGGAACGATCTTATTTTGGACTCTTTTTCCCAACTACGCAAGGGACGCCGAATAATCTACGTCAGCTCCAAGTGCGCACTCCCCGCCCTTGCTCGGGCAACACCTGGTGCTTCTTCTTCTCTTCTTTACCTCAGAAACAACGCGAACGGCACTCGGTGGAGACGAAGCGCACAAACCTCCGCCAGGCCGAACAGTTTATGTTTTGTATCCATCGATAGGCCGGATCTGAACCAAAATCGAATCAGCTTGTTCTTGTGACCAAACCAACTCGTCCACAAAGTTTAGTCACAACTCGTCCGTAACTTTTATAAATATCATGTTATATATCACTTTACGCCCGATCTCTCAATGGTGAAAAATCACTTAAAAATTAAATAATTATTGTAGCCGAATCAATATTCAGATCTTCACCAAAATTGAACCAATTCTTCCTTGTCAGACACCCAACCTGTCCACCAAGTTTCGTCCGAATCCGCCCACAGCGTTTTGAGATATTTAAATGGATATATGTGGGAAAATTACAAACCCAGACCAGGAATCGAACCCAGGTCCTCTGGTGAACCAATCCAGTGTTCTGCCATCTGAGCGACCCTGACTGAGCATCCAATTTTCCCATACATATGATTGCCACTCTTTCCGTCAATGCTTCCAGGGCACTCGTTGCCAACCATCGGAGCACCAACGGCCTGAACACGAGAGGGTCTTCCTGCAATGGGGGGACAAATCCATGTCCTCTATTACAAACACCACTGGGGGCGTGGTGAAGCAATTAGACTAATGATCAGGACCCAGATCGTTCAGATGGCAGAGCACTGGTTCGGTTTTCAAGAGGACCTGGAAGGAGGGAGGGAGGGACCTGGAAGGAAGGGTTTCAAGAGGATTTCTGGTCTGGGCATTTAATTTTCCCACATATATCAATTTAATTATTTAATCCTCATCATTAGTTTTGAGATATCTTGTTCACAGACAGACAGGGGTGAAAACATAACGACCATCCACCTTCAGTGGTGGAGGTAACAACCTGAGAGCCACCTACCATGATAAAATGTGGGGTGTGTGTGTGTGTCTGTGTATATGTGTGTGTGTGTCTATCTGTGTACATGTATATGTGTGTGTGTCTGTGTCGTTGGTTGTTATCTCCATTTGCGGGTTTCAGGAGGTGGAACGGAGTCTTCCCAGGACCCCAAGTATCCATCTCCACTTCGGTAAGGGATCACGGTTCATGGACCAAGCTGTTCAACTTTTTCAGAGTTTTGTTCCAAGAACTATTTTCAGGATCATCACCGAACCCCGGATTGCTTCCAGTTGTAGTTCATTTGTGGTAATATTACCGGGGATGGTTTTTTCAAATCTCAAAGAGGTTCTTCTTTATCATTCATGGTGCTCCAATTATCACTGGTACAATTTTGATGCTCTGCAGCTTCCAAGATCTCTTGACCTCATTTTTGAGGTCCTGGTATTTGGTCATTTTCTTGATTTCTGTGTTGTTTAGGCCAAAATCGCTGAATACTGACATCTCAATCATCAATGCTGTCTTTTCCTTTTTGTTCCTGAGTCCAATGTCCGGACGCAATGCTTTGTTTTCCATGTCCACGCTCGATGGAATCAGCAGGTCGTACGTGACCATGACGTCCTCATTTTTAATGATTTCCCTTGGTTCGTGTTTCCATGAGTTTTCTGGTACTGGAATTTTTTTATTTTTTGCAGATATGCCAATGAATCATTTTGCATACTTTGATGTGCCGTTGGGTGTACAACTGCTCTGACATGAGTTTTTTTAACTTCCTGATGGGAGGTGACTCGTGCTTTCTGTTTCTACCTTGCAGAACCTACACTTGTCAAAATTGACTCAGTCCTGCCATCTTTTTAAAGCCATTGGTGTAGTGTCCTTTGTAAAAAAAAAAAAAAAAAATTTTGTATACAGAGTCGAGGCTCGTGAAAGAGCTAACATTTATCAAACAAACAAATCAAACAAACAAGCAAACAAACAAAGTATATAAAAAGGGGAGCGGTCGACAAGATGGGGAGAGAAGGGGAGGAAGCACACAAACACAACATTTGAGAGCAGGGACATCGGGAGATGTTTTTGGAGGGAGAGGGCCTGGGGGGAGGCAGGATAGGTATAAAACGCAAGGACACCAATAGTCAGGCAGCTTAGGTAGTAGATGGGGACATGCCGGATAAAAGCACCAACATTTTATCAGGCAATCTTCAGGGTCCCAGCTATGATTCTATAACCGGCGCCAAGCGATACGACCACTCTTATTTGAAAAAACTTTTGGAAAATTTTTGAAAAATTTTTTTTGGGGGGTTTTTGGAAAACATGTTTTTATTGCAGAAATGAGAATCTTTTCCGAACATTTTGGTGTAATTGTTTTTAAAATCGAACATCTAGAAGTATTTCAAAACAATATTTGAAAATTAGGTGTCTCGGGTGCATTTCCTCAATTTGGAAAATTTCTTTGAAAATTCTTGGAAATTTCTTGGGAGTTTTTTTTTTGGGGGTTTTTGGAAAAGAAATGTTTTTATTGCAGAAATGAGAATCTTTTCCGAACATTTTGGTGTAATTGTTTTTAAAATCGCACATCTAGAAGTATTTTAAAACAATATTTGAAAATTAGGTGTCTCGGGTGCATTTCCTCAATTTGGAAATGGTTCTTGCAGAGTTTTGTGGTTCTTGCACAAGGATACCAATGAGGTCTGACTTCTTTCCTTGGCGCAGTTTTCCTCTTTCAGATAGAGAAGGGGGATGCGGATGATTTTCATGCTGGAAGAAGGTTCCCATATCTGTATCCCTGTTCTGAGCAACTATGTACAGACGAGAGAAGAGGGACACATCATCTTTCAACAGGGAAACATCCTCTGACTGCTTCCTCTTCCCCTTGGATGGGGACCTGAAGAGAGGCAATGAGTTCCTCTTCACAGGCTCATGGATGGACTGCCTTCGTTCAGTGATGATAGCCTTGTTGTAGCTGTCGTACTGATCCTTTCCCACTTCTTCTATGGTATGCACAGTGTTGGCCACAGATTCTTCAATCACATGCCGCGTGTCGAGTGCAATCAGCTCGCTTCCTTCATCTAGGAACGGGTTACTCATCTCGTTGATAACTTGAATAAGGCCCAGTGTTTGCTCGTGAAATGTCTTCTGCGCAGACAGACCTTCTTCGTGGTGCTGGCGTTCATCTTCTGAGATGGTGTACTCCCGCTCAAACTCAGTGAGAATGCGTGCCTGCTCAGGTCCGGCGATCATCCACTTCTTGAAGGCTGGTGGGTTTTCAGTCAGGCCGACTGCTCCTCCAGGGCCCTTCACAAGCTCATTATTTTGTTCATGGTGTTACGGATTCCGGGTTTAGGTGAATTACTATTCATGTCATTGCTTATTAGGTTTACTCTCCATGAAATGGAGAGAAACCTATTATTACTGCTAGAGTTTTTATTATTATTATTCTTCCGCCCTATTTTGCACCTCCGAAAACTTCATAATTAATGTTCTCAGCAACCGCTGGTCGGATTGACAGGAAATTTTCATCAAATGATCCTCTCGGCTCCTAGAATTTTTTCATGCTAATTATGACGTCATAGGTCACGTGGTGTGGGCGCCATCTTGTAAAACAAATTCAACTTTTCCCCTCTGTATCTCTGCAACGGCTCAATAGAAAAATTTGAGGAATGGCTCATTCTAAAGAACTCTTCAATGGGAACAAAAGACATGTGTATCAAGTATATTAAAAATGCTAACGTTAAGAGGTAAGAATTCGTCAAACAAAAAATTTTCTCCCCCGAAAATGGGATTTTTTTCCCAGATGCTTAGTTAAAAAAAACTCAGAATGCGAAAATTTTCGAAGTCATACGTCACATGGTTCGGCCGCCATCTTGTTTTCCGTGAAAAAACACAAAAAACCCTTTTTCTCCGCAACGGCTGAACGGATCGAGCCCAAACTTGGCATGCATATTCGCATACCCATGACGAACAAAAAAGTCAGCGAGCATGACGTCATCCGACACGTGGTTTCAGAGTTATGACGTTTTAAAATTTCAAACTAGAAATGGAATCACCTCCATAATTTGTGGAGATATCGAGTGGAAACTTTACATAAATGTTCCTCATGGGGGGATGTTTCATCGTTACTTGAGACGTTTTGAGAAGTCACATGGTTTGGCTGCAATAAATAATGGAAGTTAAATTTTAAAAAGCTTGTAACTCTTGTACCACTGCATGTATCGACTTGAATTTTTAATGGAATGTAGCTCTCATCAAGCGGAAAAAGTGTGCAAAACTTCAAGATGATTGGATGTACGGTCTCGAAGCTTAAGTCTTTATTGTTGAAAGAAGAAGAAACACACCATTTTTCCTTCCAGGCCACGTCTCCCAGTGCTATTGCCGTTTTAAG
The DNA here is from genome assembly GCF_964187855.1 of Myxine glutinosa. Classification (NCBI taxonomy): domain Eukaryota; kingdom Metazoa; phylum Chordata; class Myxini; order Myxiniformes; family Myxinidae; genus Myxine; species Myxine glutinosa. The sequence goes on along the minus strand of NC_136264.1, from coordinate 38,838,467 downwards.
TTTTAATTTCCTTTAAAAAACATTTTCTCTGCAATAATAGGGCCGATTGAGATAACATTTTCACCATAGGAGGGACTCGGTCTGTAGAATATTTTAATCGTAAATATGACGTCGTAGGTCACGTGGTTCAGCCGCCATATTGTTTTTCGTGAACACACGAAAAACCCTTTTTCTCTGCAACGGCTGAACAGATCGAGGCCAAACTTTGCAAGCAGAATCGCATGCCCATGACGAACAAAAAAGTCAGCGAGGGCGACGTCATCCGACACATGGTTTCAGAGTTATGACGGTTTAAAGCATGAACCTTTAAAACCTAGCTCCTCCCTCATTTTTGATCCAATCGAGGAGAAACTTCACAGATCTGTTCAGCATGTCAGTCTACTAAAATGTCATTTTAGAATTTGCGATAGGTCACGTGGTTTGGCAGATATCGTTAATTAAACGAATATTTTTTTTAAATGGATATCTCTTGAATCGCTTTATTGATCGACGTGAAACTTCATACTCTAGTAGAAGTCATGAAGAGTAATAAGTGTGCAAAATCTCAAGATGATTGGATGTACGGTCTGGAAACTAGAAGTTGTTATTGCCTGAAGAAGAAGCACCACAACATATTTTTTTGACCAGGCCATGTGACATAACCACCTCACGAGCTAAGGGTAGCTCGAAATTAAATTGTCTTCGGATTTGGCAGTCGCTGGAGGGTGTTAGCATTCGAATGCAACAAATCTGGGCAAATTGTGATGAATTTTCGTAAAACTACACGATATTGTCATTTACATTGGAAAATAACATTGTAAAACTCTCCGCCGCCTCGGCTTATTTCTCGCTCTGAAGTTCATCCTGTCTTCAATTTTAAGGAGAAAGAGAGGTATCTGCAAGCAATGGTGACCTTTATTTTGTGGAAATCCGATTTAAAATGACGAAGTTATCCAAAATCTAACATTTTAAATGGGTCGCATTTCCAAAGTGAATCTTCCACAGGTAAAATATCCACACGTGCAGGCACACCTTACGGCGTCAATTTGGCTCCGATTTCAAATCGGATTTCGATTGTCGTATTGCCTCGGATGAGTTAACAAAATACCACAACAAATTTGGTGACAATCATGAAAAATTTGACCAAGTTCGATCGACGGGATACTTCGTTCTCCGCTGACATACGGCACGGGCCATGGAAGACGTCATGCCATGGCAGGACGTTCTTCCACGGGTGGCAGATATCGTTAATTAAACGAAAATATTTTTTTAAATGGATGGGGTGGGGGGGATGTGTGTGTGTTTGTGTGTGTGTGTGGATGTGCGTGTGTGTGGATGTCTGTGTGTGTGTGTGTGTGGGTTGGGGGGGGGGATATGTGTATGTGGGGGGGGGGGGGGGGTGTGTGCATGTGGAGGAGGGGGGTTGGATATGTGTGTGTGTGTGTATGTGTGGAGGGGTGTGTGTGTGTGTGTGTGTGTGTGTGTGTGTGTAGGGGTGGGGGTGGGGGTATGTGTGTTTGTGCGGGTGTGGTGGGGGGGAGGGTGTGTGTGTGTGTGTGTGTGGATGTGTGTGTGTGTGTTGGGGGTGGGGGGATGTGTGCGTGTGTTTGTGTGTGTGTTAAGGTGCGGTGTGTGTGTGTGTGTTGGGGGTTGGGGTGGGGGGATGTGTGCATGTGTTTGTGTGTGTGTAGGTGGGGGGGGGGGGGTTGTGTGTGTGTGTGTGTGTGTGTGTGTGTTTGGAGGGGTGTGTGTTTGGGGGGAGGGGTGGGGGTGGGGGTAGGGGGGATGTGTGTGTGTGTGTATGTGTGTGTGTTGTGTGTGTGCGTGTGTGTGTGTGTGTGTGTGTGTGTGTGTGTGTGTGTGTGTGTGTGTGTGTGTGTGTGTGTGTGTGTGTGTGTGTGTGTGTAGGGGGGATGTGTGTGTGTGTGTGTGTGGGGGGGGGGGAGGGATGTGTGTGTGTGTGGGGGGGGGGAGGGATGTGTGTGTGTGGGTGTGTGTGTGTTTGGAGGGGTGTGCGTGTGGGGGGAGGGGTGTGGGTGTGTGTGTGGGAGAGGGTAGGGGGGATGTGTGTGTGTGTGTGTGTGTGTGTGTGTGTGTGTGTGTGTGTGTGTGTGTGTGTGTGTGTGTCGGGGTTGTATCCAAGGGGATTGTGTCAAAGCATGTCCAATGAAAGTGGGGTTGTATGAAAAGTGGGGTTGTATGAAAAGTGGGGTTGTATCAAAAGTGGGGTTGCATCAAAAGTGGGTGCGAGTAAACCGGTCATCACTGCCAGCAGTTTTAAAGTGGCAGTTCTAGTTAATGTTTATTCTATTAAAGGTTGTTGTGGTTAAATGGTTAGAGAGGCTCCGGATAACAGGAGACCGGAAACGGGATGGTGACCCGTAAGAAGAAAAAGACACGAGGTCGGAGAGAAAGCGGCTATCTTCTGTTCCTCGCCCAACTCCGACGCGAGCGGTGTCGATATTGAGCAGCGTGGGGAATGCTGCGTTTGAAAGCCCGTCTGGCGAGAGGAGTTACCTGCGCGGGGTAATTACCGGTTACGCGTCAATTTGCTGTGGGTTCGTGCACGGAACCAAGCGTCCGGCACAGTTCGCCTCAACGTCTACAAGGACACGTACGGGTCGCACCTTGGGCCTCGCGCGCTTTGCGAGCCGCGCGTTGCTTTGCCCGCTTTGCTTTGCAAGGAGGTGTGCGCTGCAGCAGCTGTTCCCGGTATGCGACGTGCACGTTTGGAGCACGTCAGCCAGGGGTTCGTTCAACCGCCCGTGTGCGGAGAAGTCGACCTTCACCTTGGTCTGGAGGGGCCCAGAGACATTGTGAGGGACAGTGACCATTGAGGGGTCGTGAGTGGGGAAAGGGGGGAAATATATGAGATGGCCATCTTAGTAATATTGCGGATTGATTGTTGATTGTGTTGATGGATTGAGAATATATTATTAATTAATCTGGATCCTTGGTGTGGGGTTGCTTATTGACCTGAATTGTTTGTGTCTTTCATATTGATTGCATTACGAACGCGTATAAATCAGAGATATTTCTGGCGGGGTCCTCCCACGGTCCGGGGGTCACCAAGACCAGGTAGTTACCGGGAGGACCACGTAACAATGGGCTTGGTCGATCGGAATGCTGGAGAACCTTCTGGCTGTCTTCTGAACAACCCAGTTGCCTCTGACAATAAACTCCTCTTCGATTGTTGGAGGGAGGCTCTCCATGTCGCGGATGTGGATCGGGACCCATCTGGCATAATTATGGTGGTCAAGTGCGAAGAACCATGGTGCCAGGGCTTTCAGAGACTCGACATACAGGGGAAAGTCTCTTTCTCTGTGAGCGCGAACGAAGGTGAGTCCCAGGAGCTCAATCCTCAGGATGGTGTCCCAGTACTGAAAGGTTGGACTCTTTGTGATCATGCTTTGTTTCCAGTCCTCTTCTGTCCTATCTTCAGTTGCTGCACCAGCAGCTCCCTTCAGGTAGGCATCATGTTGCAGATTGGAGAGTGCCAGAGCGCTGACTTGGTGGGCATGCCTGGTTCTCGTCAGGTGTGATGCCTTCAGGGAGGATTCAGCTGTGCCAGCAGAGGCTATGCCTGCCTGGTTTATTGCTGTCGCCCATCCAGATCCGTCTAGGTAGTCTCCAAGTGTCTTCCACACCGCCATCTCCAGGTGGAGTTCGCCGAACATGACAACATACTGGTCTTCACCGTGTGTGGTAGGCCAGTGCCACTGAATGAACTTGGCAAGCGCATGCAGCGGAGCATCCATTGCTATTATTGGAATCTGTCCAGGGTTCGGGAACTGTGTAGATTCACGGATGACATCCATTCCATGCTTGATCATTGCAGGTGTGGCTACCTTCTCATTGAAGAGAGGCGGAAGTTGAGTGATGGCAGCTTCTACTTCTTGAGCAGGACTGTTTTGAAACGAGGCATGGTAGGCGGACCAGGCTATACAATCTCCCTTGACCACCTCTTCTTTTGCCATGCAACATATAGCAGATATAATTTCAACATATAGCAGATTTAACATAACTAGGGCATGCCCGTACTATATATATATGTAAAATTATATCCCCCCCCTCTATTTACATGAAATGGTTTGGTCCATTCGCAAAGCCAAAGTGAACGGCTTGTGAGTACGGTGACAATCCCCCCCCTCTATTTACATGAAATGGTTTGGTCCAAAGCGAACGGCTTGCGAGTACGGTGACAACCCCCCCCCCCCCCCCCCCCCCTCTATTTACATGAAATGGTTTGGTCCAAAGCGAACGGCTTGCGAGTACGGTGACAATCCCCCCCCCCTCTATTTACATGAAATGGTTTGGTCCAAAGCGAACGGCTTGCGGAGTTTGGTAAAGAAATCGCCATAGCGTGCACAAACGCGCAGGAAAGCGAAAGAATCGCAAATTAGTTTTAATTAGTTTTAAAACATAGTTTAACGCCAACATAGCGGCAACATAGTTTGCCAACGTGAAATAAATGAATACGCTCTCAAATGTGCCGTCCGAGGCAGAGTCTGTTCGGCACGTTCGGCACACGTGATAGCTCGCTGCTCTCTGATTGGTTGAATCGTTTTTTGGACATAGCTCGGTAACTACTTGTCCGATTAATATGAAACCTTGAAAAGGCACATCCTCAGGTCCCCAGCAATATACCTGGCAAGTTTAAAGTATATCGGACCCGTGGTTGTCGAGAAACAGCGGTCACAGACAAACAAACACACAGAGATTAGTGGAATTATAGATAGATATGCATGTAATTAAAGAAAAATATATAAATGTCTATTGTGCATGCATCTTGCTGTTCGGATCGTTTGGCGCCGGTTCTAGAATTGAAGCTTAGATGCTGAGGATGCTGAGGAAGGAGTAATGCACCCGAGACACCTAATTTTCAAATATTGTTTTAAAATACTTCTAGATGTGCGATTTTAAAAACAATTACACCAAAATGTTCGGAAAAGATTCGCATTTCTGCAATAAAAACATTTCTTTTCAAAAAACCCAAAAAAAAAAATTCCCAAGAAATTTACAAGAATTTTCCAAGAAATTTTCCAAACTGAGGAAATGCACCCAAGACACCTAATTTTCAAATATTGTTTTAAAATACTTCGAGATGTTCGATTTTAAAAACAATTACACCAAAATGTTCGGAAAAGATTCTCATTTCTGCAATAAAAACATTTCTTTTCCAAAAACCAAAAACAAAAAATTTTTCCCAAAATTTTCAAAAAAAAAAGTCACACAAAAAAACAAAAAACAAATGAGTGGTCGTATCGCTTGGCGCCGGTTATAGAATCATAGCTGGGACCCTGAAGAGTGCCTGATAAAATGTTGGTGCTTTTATCCAGCATGTCCCCATCCCTTTGAAATTTGGTGCTAAGCTGCCCCACGACAAGGACTTCCAGGAAAGAAGTCAAAAGTCACCTCAAAAAAGTGGATTTGGGGTGAAATTAGCGGGGGTAGAAAAGATCAAGGTTTTGGATTGGGGAAGATAAGAGATGGTGGTGAACAGCCGTTTTAAAGACCTGGAGGGAGGAGTGGGATTGAAGAGAGTGAGGGAGTTGTTCCAGAGGCGGGAGAAAAGAGGAATGAAGGAGTGAAGGTGAGCAGAGAGTCTTGATTTTGGCAGTTTAACCATAAGAGGGTTGCAGGCAGATCTTGTGCGACCTGCAGGAATATTTGGGGGACAGAGCCCAGAGAGAGCTGGGGGAGCAAGGCCGGAGAGGAGTCGGTAGAAGACGGAAAGACCACCAACCTGCCTGCGGTGTTTAAGTGAAAGGCCCTCGGAGATAGCGTCATCGCAGGAGATTCCAATGATTCTGAACGCTTTGGTTTCAACAGCGTGAAGACGAGCTAGGTGTGAGGCAGGAGCACCAGCCGAGAGGGGAGAGCAGTACTCCATTGAGCTGCGGATGAAAGCCTTGTATGTGGTGAGGAGCTCAGGTGTGCCAAGGAAGGACTTCGCACGACGGAGGATGCCCAGTCGGCGACTGGCTTTGGAGGCCAACTTGGAAATGTGGTTTTCCCAGGAAAGATCATGGCAGATAGTGAGACCCAAAAGCTTGAGTGACAGAACTTATCTTTATTTTTTTTTTTTTTTTTTTTTTTTTTTTGTATACAATATCGAGGCTCGTGAAAGAGCGAACATTAATCACACAGAAAGACAAACCGACACATAAAACATATAACATAGGGAGCGGTAGACAAGATGGGGAGAGAGGGGGAAGGACACAAACACAACATTTGAGAGCAGGGACCGAGAGACATGGAGACATCGAGAGATCTGAGAGAGGGCGAGGGCTTTGGGGGGGGGGGGGGGGGGCGTGGGAAGGGGGCAGTGGGAGAGGTATAAAACATATGGACACTGCCAGGACTTCCAGGAAAGAAGTTGGAATTTCAAACAAGGTGGATCTGGGGTGAATTAGCGGGGGTAGAAAAGATCAAGGTTTTGGATGGGGGAAGATAAGAGATGGTGGTGAACAGCTGTTTTAAAGACCTGGAGGGAGGAGTGGGATTGAAGGGAGTGAGGGAGTTTGTTCCAGAGGCGGGAGAAAAGAGGAATGAAAGAGTGAAGGTGAGCGGAGAGCCGAGATTTCGGCAGTTTAACCATCAGAGGGTTGCTGGCAGATCTTGTGCGACCTGTAGGAATATTTGGGGGACAGAGCACAGAGAGAGCTGGGGGTGCAAGGCCGGAGAGGAGTCGGTAGAAGACAGAAAGACCACCTACCTGCCTGCGGTGAGTGAGTGAAAGGCCCTCAGAGATAGCTTCATCGCGGGAGATTCCAATAATTCTGAAAGCTTTGGTTTCAACAGCGTGAAGCCGAGCTAGGTGTGAGGCAGGAGCACCGGCCCATAGGGGAGAACAGTATTCCATTGAGCTGCGGATGAAAGCCTTGTATGTGGTGAGGAGCTCAGGTGTGCCGAGGAAGGACTTCGCACGACGGAGGATGCCCAGTCGGCGACTGGCTTTGGAGGCCAGCTTGGAAATGTGGTTTTCCCAAGAAAGATCATGGCAGATAGTGAGACCCAAAATCTTGAGCGACAGAACTTCTTGGAGAGGATTGTTGAGAAAGTAGATGGGAGGGTTGTCCAGTCGATCTTTTCGGAGAGACATAGTAAGAGTGTGAGATTTGTCAGGATTGAAAGACATGTTCCACTTGTTTGACCAGTCTGTGATTTTGTCCAGGTCTTCAGAGAGTGAGGAGGCAGCAGACTGCCGATCTGAGGGAAGAGGAATGGAGCGGCAGAGAGTGGAGTCATCAGCAAAGAGATAGAGAGGATTTTCGAGAGAGTCAGAGAGATCATTGATGAAGACCAGAAAAAGCACAGGGCCCAGAACACTGCCTTGGGGAACTCCAGCCTGAACAGGAAGAGGAGATGAGAGAAACCCATTCAGGGCCACACGTTGACGACGACTAGAGAGGAAGTCCGCCAGCCATGCGTGGAGATTTCCATGGATACCAAAGGAGGAGAGTTTGGTGAGCAGAGCGGGGTGCCAGACCGTGTCGAAGGCACGTGATATGTCGAGGGAGACAGCTCTAATTTCCTGTTTGGCATTGAGGACCTCCATCCATTGTTGAGACAGCAGAAGCAGCATGTCCAGAGTAGAGTGACCTGGTCTGAAACCAAATTGATGATCAGAGATCAAGCCATTGGAGAAGAGGAAAGATTTCATATCAGAAGCAATGATGGATTCCATGACTTTGCTGATAATTGGGAGAAGGCTGATTGGTCTGTAGTTGCTAGGATCTGTTTTTGCACCTTTTTTGTGCAAAGCGGTGATGTTGGCTGATTTCCAAGCAGATGGCAGTTGACCTTGAGCAAAAGAGAGGGTGAAGAGAACAGAGAGAGGGTGAGATAGAGCAGCAGAGCAGGATTTTAGGACCCGTGGGCTGATGCCGTCGGGTCCAGTTGCAGAATCAGAGTCGAGGGTTGACAGAAACTTTTCCACCTTGTCAGGAGGAAAGGACACGGAGTCCAGGAGCAGCAGGGTACGACTGGGTATGGTGGGTACAGAGAGGGATGGGTTTGGGACACAAGATTTAGAGGCAAACACAGAGTTGAGGCATTCAGCTTTTTCACGTGCGGAGTCAGCTGTGTAGCCGTTTGAGGTAAGGGAGGGGATGGAGGGGGAACAAACACCAGAAACGGATTTGACCAGACGCCACCAGGATTTGGAAGAGGGAGACAGATAAGAGAGTTCGGTCTTGAGAACGGAGAGATATTGTTTCCTGGCTCTCCTGAGGGTGGACACACACTTGTTTCGGGCTTTGTGAAAGGAAATGAGATTTCCTTCCGTTGGATTTGCTTTCCAGGAGACGAAGGCAAGTTGTTTCTGGGCAACAGCCTCACCACAAGATTCCGTGTACCATGGACGGGAGGAAGGGTATGACAACTGAAGACGAGATGGGATAAATCTGTGCATGAGAGAGAGCAATTTACTTTGGAAGAATTCCCAGGATGAGTTGATGTCAGAGGTGGTAGAGATGGGAGACCAGTCCAGATGGTTGATGGCTGCTTGAAGACCGTGCCAGTTGGCCTGAGTGAAATGCCAGACTCGTCGACGCTGAGCAGGCTCCCTGAGGATGGTCAGAGAGATGTCCACTTTAACAAGGACATGATCAGATGTTCCGATCGGAGCAGAAGAAGAGCAGCAGACATTTTCAGGGAAGTTAGTCATAACCAAGTCCAGAAGAGAAGATGTTCCGTTGACTGAGATCCGGGTCGGGAAATTGACAGATTGTGTCAGTCCCAGTGAGTCGCAGAAGTCCTTTGCTGAGGAGCCATGGCTGGTGAGAGAGGTACCCACACCCAGCCAACTGGCATGATGACAGTTGAAATCACCACATATGAGGAAGAGAGAGTTGGGATGAGTAGATAGAAGTTGGTCCATATCATCAAACAGCGAGATGTAGATGGAGTCATCACTGTTTGGTGGACGGTACAACACACATATGAACAAGAGGTGGGAGCGAAGGGGAAGCCGTAGCCAGAGGTATTCCTGGGGGTGAGGTGGAGAGAGTGCAGTGCAGGGCGAGTGAGGAAGAGAGTTTTTGATAAAGATAGCAACCCTGCCTCCAGGACGAGGCTCAGGTCTATCATACCGGAGGAGGGAGTAGCCCGGGAGAGATACTATGGAATCAGAGACATCATAAAGGAGGAAAGTTTCTGTTAAGCAGATCACGTCTGGTTTGACAGAAGCAACCTGTATGGAGAGATCGGTTAAGTTTGAACGAAGGCCCCGGATGTTTGAGGTCCATACCGTTAATGAAGAGGAAGGGGGAGCATCAGATACAGAACAGGGGGGAGGAGGGGTAGGGTAAGATGTGGAAGAGGTGGAAGAGGTAGGGAGAGCTGTTGAAGGTGTGTCAGAGATTTCAGAATAGCTCGGAGAAAGGGAAGGATGGGGCGGACAAAAGGTTTGATGGTGATTGGGTGAGCCACAATGAGGTGTTATTTGAGGAGGGGGAAGAGCGAGGCAGAAGGTTGGGGGAGATGGAGGTGAGAGTTTGAAGGGGGAAGAAGCGGGGAGGACGCTTTGAGGAGGGGGAGTGAGCGGGGGGAAATTGAGAAGCAATGAGGGTGGGGAGATTTGAAGGGGAGGGGTGAGGGGGGAGTTTGGGAGGGAAGGGACAAGGGGAGGGATTTGAAAGGGATGGGATATGGGGGAGATTTGGAGGGGAGGGGTGAGGCAGGAGTCTAGGAGGGGAGGGGCGAGGGGGCGTCTTGGCGGGGAGGGGTGAGGGGGTAGTTTAGGAGGGAGGGGGCAAGGGGAGAGATTTGAAAGGGATGGGTGATGGGGAAGATTTGGAGGGGAGGGGTGATGGGGAAGATTTGGAGGGGAGGAGTTATGGGGAAGATTTGGAGGGGAGGGGTGAGATTGGATTTTTGAAAGTGTACGATTTATGGGAAACGAACATTTATTGCAAAATGAGTTTCTTGTGACCTTCGAGTTAAAAATACGTTTAAGGACGCTGGATGGAGGATGGAGTGCAGGAGAGTTTAGGGAATGTAGAACAAAGGCACTATAGGAGATGGATATTTTTTTTGGGATGAATTGATTTGGTGAGCAAGTCGAAAGCAGCCTTTTAAAGAAGAAGAAGAAAAAGGTGTTATAAAATATGACGGAATACATAACTTGAGGGGAAAGTGTAAACATTGAAGGTTAATGAGTGAAAACTATCTGGGGAAATGGGGGAGAAACACGTGGTTGAAGAACGAACGAACGAATAAGAATGAATAAACGAATGAGAACAGAGAAGGAAATGTTTTTTTTTTGTTTGTTTTTTTTTGAGTTGAGATTTACACAAGGAAGTAGGTAGGCTATGGGTGAAAAGCCTGGGAATACAGAGAACGAAAGTTATTGGATCACAAACGACGGACCACTGAGAGAAAAACAAAGCCTCAAGGTTGTACAGTGCACACTGTACAAGGCCTTGCTCGCGACACGGCAAACAGACGATCAATTTATGAAAGATAAACACCGAGAAACAACCAAAGTTGCACACAATAACTTCACACACCGAAAGATAAATACAGTTTCGACAAAATACAATTGTGAACAGACTTAACTTCGAAAAACGTGGAGACCGTGTGGAGCTTCGAAAATCCCTGCCGCCGTCTCCAAGATCTTGCGAGATCAAGAGATCTTGGAGAGGATTATTCAGAAAGTAGATGGGAGGGTTGTCCAGTCGGTCTTTTCGGAGAGACATCGTAAGAGTGTGAGATTTGTCAGGATTGACAGACATGTTCCACTTGTTTGCCCAGTCTGTGATTTTGTCCAGGTCTGCAGAGAGTGAGGAGGCTGCAGACTGCCGATCTGAGGGATGAGGAATGCAGCGGCAGAGAGTGGAGTCATCAGCAAAGAGATAGAGAGGATTTTCAAGAGAGTCAGAGAGATCATTGATGAAGACCAGAAAAAGCACAGGGTCCAGAACACTGCCTTGGGGAACTCCAGCCTGAACAGGAAGAGGAGATGAGAGAAACCCATTCAGGGCCACACGTTGACTACGACTAGAGAGGAAGTCCGCCAGCCATGCGTGGAGATTTCCATGGATACCAAAGGAGGAGGGTTTGGTGAGCAGAGCGGGGTGCCAGACCGTATCGAAGGCACGTGATAGGTCAAGGGAGACAGCTCTAATTTCCTGTTTGGCATTGAGGACCTCCATCCATTGTTGAGACAGCAGAAGCAGCATGTCCAGTCTTAGTTATTAAAAATGATTCATACTGTCCCAGTTGAGCGGACCTCTTCTTAGCCATTCCAGTTATCCTTCTTTGTCTATCCCCAATCTGTCCAACACTTTTTAAGCAGTGAAGTCGCTTCAATATTTAGCTATGTACTTCCTTCTGTCTGTCAAAAAATGAAGAACTTTTCTAACGCACCGTGTTTAATTCTAAAGAGTTATAAAGAGGAATTCAATGGGTTCCAAAGTGTAATTCTAAAGAGTTCTAAAGTGTAATTCTAAAGAGTTCAAAAGGGGAATTCTAAAGAGTTCAAAAGGGGAATTCTAAAGAGTTCCAAAGGGGAATTCTAAAGAGTACTAAAGGATAATTCTAAAGAGTTCTGAAGGGGAATTATAAAGAGTTCTAAAGGGGAATTCTAAAAAGTTCTAAAGTGTAATTCTAAAGAGTTCTAAAGGTGAATTCTAAAGAGTTCTAAAGGATGATTCTAAAGAGTTCTAAAGGGGAATTCTAAAGCGTTCTAAAGGATGATTCTAAAGCGTTCTAAAGGATGATTCTAAAGAGTTCTAAAGGGGAATTCTAAAGAGTTCTAAAGGGGAATTCTAAAGAGTTCTAAAGGGGAATTCTAAAGAGTTCTAAAGGATGATTCTAAAGAGTTCTAAAGGATGATTCTAAAGAGTTCTAAAGGGGAATTCTAAAGAGTTCTAAAGGGGAATTCTAAAGAGTTCTAAAGGATGATTCTAAAGAGTTCTAAAGGATGATTCTAAAGAGTTCTAAAGGGGAATTCTAAAGAGTTCTAAAGGGGAATTCTAAAGAGTTCTAAAGGATGATTCTAAAGAGTTCTGAAGGGGAATTCTAAAGCGTTCTAAAGGATGATTCTAAAGAGTTCTAAAGGATGATTCTAAAGAGTTCTAAAGGGGAATTCTAAAGAGTTCTAAAGGGGAATTCTAAAGAGTTCTAAAGGATGATTCTAAAGAGTTCTAAAGGGGAATTCTAAAGAGTTCTAAAGGGGAATTCTAAAGAGTTCTAAAGGATGATTATAAAGCGTTCTAAAGGATGATTCTAAAGAGTTCTAAAGGATGATTCTAAAGAGTTCTAAAGGATGATTCTAAAGCGTTCTAAAGGATGATTCCAAAGAGTTCTAAAGGATGATTCCAAAGAGTTCTAAAGGATGATTCTAAAGGGTTCTAAAGGGGAATTCTAAAGAGTTCTAAAGGGGAATTCCAAAGAGTTCTAAAGGGAAATTTTAAAGAGTTCTAAAGTGGAATTATAAAGAGTTCCAAAGGATGATTCTAAAGAGTTCTAAAGGGGAATTCCAATGGATTCTAAAGAGGAATTCTGAAGCATAATTCTCAAGGGTATTTATATCGGGTACTAAAGAGTAATTCCAAAAGGTAACTCTAAAGGGTTATAAAGGTTTTTAAAGGGTAATTCTAAAGGGTGATTCTAAAGGGTTTCGTTTGTTCCTGGGTTTTGCCTATTTCATACCAAAAAAAGTACCCGGCGTTGCCAGGTAACAATGAATCGCTTCCTGACAGGAATATGAAGAGAGGCAGGGGGTGGCGGGGGAGGAGAGGAGGGAGAAGGAGAGGATGGAGGGGGAGGGGAAGAGAAGGGGAGGGTGAGGGGAGAGAGGGAAGTGGGAGAGCGGAGGGGAGGGGAGGAGAAGGGGGAGGGGAAAGGGGGAGGGGAAAGCGGGAGGTGAAGGGAAAGGGGAAGGGGAAAGAGGGAGGGGAAGGGAAAGAGGGAGGGGAAGGGAAAGGGGAAGGGGAAAGAGGGAGGGGAAGGGAAAGGGGGAGGGGAAAGAGGGAGGGGAAGGGAAAGAGGAAGGGGAAGGGGGAAGGGGAAGGGGAAAGGGGGAGGGGAAAGAGGGAGGGGAAGGGAAAGGGGGAGGGGAAAGGGAAAGGGGGAGGGGAAAGGGAAAGGGGGAGGGGAAAGAGGAAGGGGAAAGAGGGAGGGGAAAGAGGGAGGGGAAGGGGAAAGGGGGAGGGGAAGGGGAAAGAGGGAGGGGAAGGGGAAAGGGGGAGGGGAAAGGGAAAGGGGGAGGGGAAAGGGAAAGGGGGAGGGGAAAGGGGGAGGGGAAAGGGAAAGGGGGAGGGGAAAGAGGAAGGGGAAAGAGGGAGGGGAAGGGGAAAGAGGGAGGGGAAGGGGAAAGGGGGAGGGGAAGGGGAAAGGGGGAGGGGAAGGGGAAAGGGGGAGGGGAAGGGGGAAGAGGGAGGGGAAGGGGAAAGGGGGAGGGGAAGGGGGAAGGGGAAAGGGGGAGGGGAAGGGGAAAGGGGGAGGGGAAGGGGAAAGGGGGAGGGGAAGGGGAAAGGGGGAGGGGAAGGGGGGAGGGGAAGGGGAAAGGGGAGGGGAAGGGGAAAGGGGAAAGGGGGAGGGGAAGGGGGAGGGGAAGGGGGAGGGGGGAGGGGAAGGGGGAGGGGGGAGGGGAAGGGGGAGGGGAAAGGGGAAAGGGGAAGGGGGAGGGGAAGGGGAAAGGGGAGGGAAAGGGGAGGGAAAGGGGAGGGGAAAGGGTAAAGGGGAAAAGGGGTAAGGGGGAAGGGGAAAGGGAAGGGGAAGGGGAAAGGGGAGGGGATGGGGAAGGGGAAAGGGGAGGGGATGGGGAAGGGGAAAGGGGAGGGGATGGGGAAGGGGAAAGGGGAAAGGGGAGGGGAAGGGGAAAGGGGAGGGGAAGGGGAAAGGGGAGGGGAAGGGGAAAGGGGAGGGGAAGGGGAAAGGGGAGGGGAAGGGGAAAGGGGAGGGGAAGGGGAAAGGGGAAGGGGAAAGGGGAGGGGAAGGGGAAAGGGGAAGGGGAAAGGGGAGGTGAAGGGGAAAGGGGAGGGGAAGGGGAAAGGGGAGGGGAAGGGGAAAGGGGAGGGAAAGGGGAGGGAAAGGGGGAAGGGGGAAGGGGGAAGGGGAAAAGGGGGAAGGGGGAAAGGGGGAAGGGGAAAGGGGAGAGAGAGAGAGAGAGAGAGAGAGAGAGGAGAGAGAGAGAGAGAGAGGGGGGGGGGGGGAGGAAGCGGGATGGGGGGGGGAGGAAGGGGGGGCGGTTAGTATATCACACAAAAATATTAGTCAATTAAAAAATGGGTTGGTAAAAACAAAAATGGAACTCTGTCTACTGTAACGCCATGGCTTTCAAAAGCAGCCTGAATAGCGTTCACCAAGTGGTGGTTCATCATATTCAAAAGGGTATTATAAAGTAGAAGCTGACAAATGGTAAGTCATTTCTGTCCAATCCAGGCCAAGGGAAAATAAGGAGCATCAAGGGTAGTTGATTAAGACCCTGGTGTTGGGCTAGCGGCTAGGGTGCCGGCTTAGGATCCCAGGATCCTGGGTTCGTAGTCCTGGTCGATCACTGAATTAACGCCAGGGGGGTTGACTCAGCCTGTTCATACCTTCCGAGGTCGGCTAATTGAGTACCAGTTCACTGGTAATTCCCTGCTTGTCGTTAAAGGCGGCTAAAAGGGTTGGCGTCAGGAAGGGCATCCGGCCGTAAAACATTGCTTCAAAAAGGGGACCAAAAAACAACAACAACCACGGTTCCCGAAAAAGGCCAAACCCCCGCTTTGCGGGGAAAAATGGCCTCTAAAGGTGGTTATTTTTATATATATATAAGGGTAGTTGATTACAAGGGAAAAATGAATTGCATTCTGGGTTTGACAGCAATTGTTATTGTAACTTGCTTGCTGGCTTGTGGGCTTTTATGTCACCTTGCAGCTGATTGGAAGAAGATCAGCTTTGGGTCAGGGGTTTGTTTTGTTGCTGGGGAAGATTTGCATGGAGCTTATTGAAACATAGCTGACTGGAGTAGGGCAAATGGTGAATTTTTAAACTCTGTTTATGTAAGAGCTGGGGGAGTCATTTCCAGGAATTGTGGCTGCCATGTCGACAGCTCACAACCTTAAAAGGGGAGTTAACATGCTGTGCGGTTGCTCTCAGCATTTCCCTGTCTATGTATAAATACCACTGACTCGACGCTTGATTTTGCAGAGAACTGTAGGGGTACATTGCGTGTACTCATCTTATATGATTATTTTTCTCTCCATGTACACGTACTTCAATAAATTTCCTTGTTGCAGTCTAAAGTGGTTGGTGATCCATTTCGTGGTTCGAGTGGCTCCAGCAACTTAAACACCCAAACTTCTCTGGCCTTGTGACTAATTAATTAAGTACACAGGTATTTCTGACCATTTGTAGAGCCCTGGCAAAGCGGTTTAAACACTCCAGCAAGCACTCCAACGAAATGGGTGATAAGGAACGGCTGGCTTGACAAGCGATAGCAAGCTGATTGCTTCTGGTTGAAATGGCCGAATAATTTTAAAAACAGATCGCAGGCACAGTAGAGTGACACCCTATCCCATGGAAATATGAATTAAGTTTAAAATTATTAAGTTAAATTAAAAAAAACTAACCCCAGGAGCATGACAGCTTCGCTTAAATAAATGAATATATACACTTATTAATAAAAATCGCGAGATATCGTTACGTTTATTGGGGGTAGGCAATACCTTAGTCCTTGGTCCAGGTAGAATGCATAGGTAGTGTGCTCTGACTGTTGTGAAGAAGAAGAAACCCCATGTAATAAGTAGGAAATTTGTGTATACCGTATGTCGTGGAAGAGCTTATGTCTTCGTATCCATGAGGGGTGGGGTTTGTTAATTAGCGAGTGATTATGGGTAAATTAACCCCTTGTACGTCATGGCCTCTGTTATTTTTCCTTTGTTCCTTATGCCACCGCAGAACACACACCTAGTAAGAAATCGCCCGTTAACCACACAAATCAAAAACCAATCGGAAACCAGGCATCGAACACTACCGCTGGTGCCGCAGCCGCTACATCACCACCTCAATCAGGAAAGGTCCTTGAGGCCACGCCTCGAAGAACAGTGATTGGTCCGTGATTTGATTGGCGCAAGGACTGGTAAGATGGGACTCGCTGATAGGCGCAGACACGGAGACGTCATGGGATGACGTCAGAGCCTCAAGTACCAAATAATTGGAACGGCAGACATTTTCTCTTCTCGTTCTGGATCCCATAGCGAACGGTCGCTATTGCTCTTGTGTAAGGAAGATTCATCACAAACGGTCATGTTCCGACATCTTCATTGTGATCGTGAGGAGGAGGAATTGCGGACCGAGAACTGCGGTTTCCCAAGCAAGAACGACAAGTGGACTGGCGCGGCCTGCTCGCTGCCCTGTCGACGAAGCCAGGAGTGAGCGGACACGTGGCGGTGCCTAGTTCGCGCCAACGAGCGCATTTTCTAGCCAAGGACGCGAGGGGGTTTTGACGATTCCTGACGAGATTCAAGAGCCGATTTGAGCTAAGTGCCACAAACGACACATTTATTTTTCAGTTATATTTCCCTTTGTCTGTGTTTGGGTCTGTGTGGGAGTGCTCCAATTAGGAATATAGCTTTATCGTGCATTATTTTGTGACCGGCATTTTCTTTAATAAATCCGGTATTTTTTGTACATTTAAATTCCTTGTCAGTTTGAGTTGGTTTATTACAGGGTCGAGGACGTCGGGTGGACTACTCGTAAAGGAAAACGCTTACGGCTTCTCCCCCATTTCCTCCCCGCGCGTATAAACAACGGTCCGCTATTGAATTGAACGCCTCAGAGTTAAAGCTCGTTTGGTCATCTGTGTCACCCTGCAGTGTTCACCAGAGGGTAGTCACACGACAATATGGTAAATGTTTTCAGATTTCACTCCAGATTTGGACATTTATTTCGTCTAAACTCTAAAGCATCCAATCCTCATATCCGAATCCAGATTTTGATATGCTTCAATTATGTAATGATATAATCGATCGTGTTTCCAAGGCAGGGCACGTTTGAATAGGCCCAAACAAAATGGCGGCTTAAGAACCCAGCGAGTGGCAGTGGGCTGACCAAGATGGCAGGCCGCCATATTGGTAAGGCTTTTTGGGGTTTTTTTCTCATGAGCACCTCGTTAAGCCACGGTCCCAAAGAGCCTGCGTTGGTATAAGATAGCCCAAACCTACGATGGCCCACGATGGGTAGACAATAAAATATTATGCTATTGCAATCATACGACGACGCACGTCGGATGACCATCGTACGATGACGTGCGTTATCGTATGATATAGCTTCCAATATATCTCTACAAAGTCGTATGACGTCATATGACATCGTACGACGTCGCGGGAACATCTTGCGATAGGCCCACGATTGTCTCACGTCGTCGTACAATGGTCTACGGCGTCGTGAGTCATCACAGGATGGTATATAATTCAGTTCAATTCCACTTTCAGTTCAGTACACAACTATTTGAAGATAAAAGAAGATGGCTCCAAAAGGTGGCAAGGGCAAGGGCAAGGACAAGGGGAGGCAGCCGGCACCTTTTGTGGAGGAAGACCCAGAAGAACAAGACCTGATTCAGCAGGGAGAGGCAGAGGCGGAGGGAGACCACCGGGGAGACCCTGACCAGAGTGACGAGCACAGTGACGATGATGACGGTGATGAGGAGATAATAATAGCGGCCGGCCCAGCCAAGAAAAGGAAGACCAAGACCAGGCCTGTGCAGACAACATCCGTGTCAGACCTTTTCACGGAGGAACAGGAGACCGAGCTGGCAGAGTGGTTTTCGGAACACCCAGCCTTTTGGGATAAAACCAGAAAGGATTTCAAGCAGACTGAGATTAAGGAGCAGCTGCTGAATGACAAGGCAAAGACATTTGTTGGGCTGGATCTGGTAGGGAAGAATCTACGTACATAGTTCACCACACAGAGGAGCAATTATGGGAGGTGGAGGGGATGATGGATGGAAGTGATGGCTGATGGCTGGGGTTTATATACCCCCAAAGTAGCTACGAGGACGCAGGATGATCCTGCGTCCTCGCAGGATTGTCGTACGTTGTCGTACGATATCGTACATGTCTGGCATTTGCTTGTGGACAGGTGAAAGTTATCGACGTGGTCGTACGATTGTCTCGTGGTCGTACGATGGTCTACGACGTTGACCATCGTAGACCATCTTTTGAACATTTCAAAAGATGATTTTCCAACCTACGATGGCCACAAAATCGTACATCGACGCAGGATGGGCTCCACGATCCTACTATCGTAGACCATCGTATACCAATGCAGGCTCTATGGGACCATGGCTTTAATCATCTTCAAAAAGGGTTGTTTTTTTTTCACCCAGTTTTCATCATTGCAATCTGTTGGAGGCCTAGGTGTATGCATGCAAAGTTTGGGGCCACGCGGTTTCATGGTTTTGGAGTTATGGAGACAGATGGATGGACGGATGGATGGACACTGGCTTTAATTATTTTTAATTTAAAAAATGCCAAACTGAACCGTTTCCTTTAGACACGGGTACAATTTTTTTTTACCTTCCTGTTCTTTTATTGTTTTCCCAGTTGGCAGTGTATATTATTTGTTGACTAGTGGGGTCACCCGTGGGAATCCCACGGGCATGGACGTGTGTGACATTTGGACATCTTGATTTAGATGCTGCACATTAAATTTTACAAAATGGTTACTGGCAATTCATCAGATCCAGAAATGGTGTAATGAACACAATTTATTTATTTCACATATGTGACCCCTCACTCCTCTCCACCTGACACTCTCCTCTCTCCACCCTCCACCCTCACGCCTCTCCAATCCCACTCCTCCTCACACTCCCCTCCAATACCTCCTCACACTCCTCTCCAATCCCTCACACTCCTCTCCAATCCCTCACACTCCTCTCCAATCCCTCACACTCCTCTCCAATCCCTCACACTCCTCTCCAATCCCTCACACTCCTCTCCAATCCCTCACACTCCTCTCCAATTCCTCACACTCCCCTCCAATCGCTCCTCACTCTCCAACACTTAGCTCCTCGCTCTCCAACACCTAGCTCTTCGCTCTCCAACTCCAAGCTCCTCGCTCTCCAACACCTAGCCCCTCGCTCTCCAACCCCTAGCCCCTCGCTCTCCAACTCCTCGTTCTCCAACCCCTAGCTCCTCGTTCCTCACTCTCCAACCCCTAGCTCTCCAACCCCTAACTCCTCGCTCTCCAACCCCTAGCTCCTCGCTCTCCAACCCCTTGCTCCTCGCTCTCCAACCCCTAGCTCCTCGCTCTCCAACCCCTAGCTCCTCACTCTCCAACCTCTAGCTCCTCGCTCTCCAACCCCTCGCTCTCCAACCCCTCGCTGCTTGCTCTCCAACCCCAAGCTCCTCGCTCTCCAACCCCTACCTCCTCACTCTCCAACTCCTCGCTCTCCAAACCCTAGCTCCTCGCTCTCCAACCCCTAGCTCCTCGCTCTCCAACCCCTACCTCCTCGTTCTCCAGCCCCTACCTCCTCGTTCTCCAGCCCCTCGCTCTCCAACCCCTCGCTCCTCGCACCCCAACACCTAGCTCCTCGCTCTCCAACCCCTAGCTCCTCGTTCTCCAACCCCTAGCTCCTCGCTCTCCAACCCCTAGCTCCTCGCTCTCCAACCCCTAGCTCCTCGCTCTCCAACCCCTAGCTCCTCGCTCTCCAACCCATCGCTGTCGCTCCTCGCTCTCCAACCCCTCGCTGTCGCTCCTCGCTCTCCAACCCCTCGCTGTCGCTCCTCGCTCTCCAACCCCTCGCTGTCGCTCCTCGCTCTCCAACCCCTCGCTGTCGCTCCTCGCTCTCCAACCCCTCGCCCCTCACTCTCCAATCGCTGTCGCTCCTCGTTCTCCAACCCCTCGCCCCTCACTCTCCAACTGTTAACGTGCTCCTCCCCAAACCCCCTGGTCACGGTGTACCTCCGAGCCCCGAGAGGAGTCACGGCAGAAAGATGTGTTATTCTGTATGTCAAAGATCAATGGTGAAGCCACACCAATTGTTACCAACAAACAAATATTGTATTAAGATCACACAAGAATAACAGTACAACAATAATAGTAATCAAAAGTACAATCAATATATCCTATGATGTATATATCCTATGATTGTACCATCAGTTTCGTAATATATAACTCACTGTGCTCCAAATGAGTGAAACAAGAACATTCCCAATGTCTCTTTCCCGGCTTCAAACCAAAGTTGATTCCGGTTTCAAGCCAAAGTCGATCCCGGCTTCAAGCCAAAGTCGATCCGCTCCTGCGATCGTCAGAACGATGTCTAATCGAGACCAGAATCCCGTTCGGATGACAGTCACAGTCACGCGGCCAAAGCTGCGCAAAGGCGCCCTCACGGCGACTGGGAAATCACACCCTCGGGTATGGACGTTTCACGGCTCACAGTCGAAGAACCGCAGATTTACCTTCAAAATCCCTGACACACACACACACACACACACACACACACACACACACACACACACACACACACACAGTCTGAATGCGGTGAAAACCTTGCAAAGACCTTGCGCGATGCGCAAAGCGCGCGAGTCAAAATGGCCGACGGCCCATTCTCGAGGCGTAACGGCCTGACGATGATTCTGCTCGGAACCCACCGCCAAAAACCTGACACGCAGGTTGATCTGTCACAACGATAACAACTCTGTCGCAAGAATCCCTTTCCCGGGAAACCCGAAGTTTGCTAGTGACCTCCGTTCGTCAACGTTTGCTCCAGAACTCGAAGCAGCACGGCTTTCTTGTCGAACTCACTCGCTCCGCCTTCTTTTTCTCCTCTTCCTCTTCGTCGTCGTCAAGTTCCCGATCCGGTTTCCGGTTTCTTTTAACTAACTTTTTCACCTTTTGAAAACAGTTCATAAACAATAAACCTTTTTAAAACAATAATAGTACATGGAATCAAAAATGTTTACAGTTTAAATTACATTGTGAAAATTAAAGATTTCAAATAAACCTATTTAAAGTGTATGCGCACATCTATATATATAAAACACAGTTTGTGTGTGTGTGTGTGTGTGTGTGTGTGTGTAATGTTACCGATAGACTCCTAAACGGAGAGGCTTACGTGCTTGATATTTGACATAGACATGGCCATTGAGCGTGGGACGAACATGGCCGAACTCAAAATATTTGACGATCCATATTTTTTATTCATATTTACCTCAGCGCATTTCAGCGAAGTACCCGCTAATCTCAGCCGGTTCCAGAGCAGCTCGCTGATTCGCTCAGAGCGATCACGTGATGTTCCATTCCCGCCGCCAGACTGATTCGCTCAGAGCGATCACGTGATGTTCCACCCCGTCACACGTCACTTCACCTTTTATGCGATCATGTTTTGTATCGATTTTGTGCGATATGAATTAAATGTCTTTGAAACAGCAGTGAAACGTCTTTCCACAACCCTTCTGTAACCGATTGGAGCAGTTTCTTGCCGCACAAAACGAGATCCGCGAAGCGAGTTGGTCGAGTCGTGCTGACCAAGATGGCGACACGGCGGCTTCACTTTTCACGGAGTACGAGCGTTCTATATATTTTCAATTCAGTGCGCCCGTGATTTGTGGCATAGACATGACCATTGGGCCTTCACGGTGTAATTTGTGCGAGGCTTTTGTCCGAGTGAGCTTGAGTCGAGAGGGCAAATGTACGGGTTGGGAATGTACGGGTCTCCCTTCCCCCGCCCAGCAACGCCGGTACTGGAGGACGTCACAGGATCCGTGTCTCCAAAATCCGCTTCGTGCTGTTGCGAATATGCAGGACTATGTCCGATTGTTGTGCTGCTCTCCGACCAT
Organism: Myxine glutinosa; assembly: GCF_964187855.1. Taxonomy (NCBI): domain Eukaryota; kingdom Metazoa; phylum Chordata; class Myxini; order Myxiniformes; family Myxinidae; genus Myxine; species Myxine glutinosa. The sequence continues at coordinate 38,816,709 of NC_136264.1, read as the reverse complement.
GAGAACTGCAACGTCATTGTTGACTGGCCATCCCCATCCCTCCCCCTCCCCCCCCTTCCCCCTCCACCCTACCCCTTCTCCCCTCCCCCTCCACCCTACCCCTTCTCCCCTCCCCCTCCCTTTTCCCCCTCCCCCCTCCCTCCCTTTTCCCCCTCCCCCCTCCCTCCCTTTTCCCCCTCCCCCTACCCCCTCCCCCTCCCCTCCCCCCCTCTTCTCCCCTCCCCCCTCCCATCCCCCCCTCTTCCCTCCCCCCTTCCCCTCCCCCCTCCTTAAACCTCCTGATAGCATTGCGTACAGTGGACACAGGAACATCAAGGTCTCTGGAGATAGTCTTGTAGCCTTGACATTGCCCATGCTTGGCTACAATCTTGTGTCTGACCTCTTCAGACAATTCTCTGGTTTTCTTTCTTTTCTCCATGCTCATTGCGGTACACTCAGTGACACAAAACAGCAGAATGACTCCTTTTCTCCATTGAAACTTGTTGAATGAGTGATTTTTATATTGCAGGAACCTGCAACTCATCACAGGTGAGTTCAATTCCAAAGTAAAGGAGAATCACCTGCTTGAAATCGAATTCTTTCTAACAACTTCTAAAAGGTGCCAATAATACTGTCCAGGCAATTTTAGGATTTCTGTGTGGAATAAGCTAAGATTTAGTAATTTTTGTCAGCTTTTTTTGTTTTGTTACACTGAAAACCAAAGAAATACATTTGTGGATACCAAAAGATTTTTTAATTTCAACAATTTTCTGAAAGAAATGGTGCTTTATTTGAAAAAAGTACAAGGGTGCCAATATTTTTGGCCACGACTGTATTACGGACAGAAAGACGGGATGGGTGGACTGGCGGATAGACAACACGTAAACATAATGCCTCCGGCGACTTCGTCTTTGTGACTTTGTGACTGACTTTGAGAGCGACTTCATGCTTTCTGCCAGAAATGAACATGTCTTTCACATGTCCGCCCCAAGAAAATGCAAACCATTGGAATTGCATTAACTTAACACGGTGAAGAAATTGCATTGCACACTCGGGCAGTTTGAAAGAAACATTCTTCGTTCCGTTTTCCCCGAAAGTTGCGACGTGTTTGAAAGTCTGAATACAAATTGAAGAAAAATCAAGCAGGCACGAGACGAGTCGTAAAACTTTTTAATTTAATTATGTTCTCAGCACACAAACAACTCCCAACTGCTACAGGTCAAATGTTTTGGCTCAAACAGTACAAAATAAAAATGGCCAGAACGAAAGAGGAAACGAAGCAGACTTTACATATAACATTCTCTTTCAACAAATAATTGGACACGTACATGAGGTACACTTTAAAACACCTTCTTCCTCTCTCATCCAAGCAAAGAAATGTCTTGGACCAGTATTAAATAGAGCAAGAGAAACTGACCTCCCAAGGCCTGTCATTATAATCATAAAATAAAAAGAACAATCCTTCAAAAATAAAAATGTCAGTCATTCCCAACATGGCAGTATTTGAGCCTGTAATTTTGTGCAGAAATTATTAATCTACCTTTGCCTTGATAGATAAAGGGTTTGTGGAGCAATTTGGGTTTGTGGAGCAATTTGGGTTCGCGGAGCTTTACAGCTGTACGTTTTTCCAAGTGCACCGACATGAACATGAAAGTTGCAACATTATGGTTTTTCTTTCGGATTATTAAACCACCAGATTTTTAGATACCGAATGTGAGATTTTAAAACTCCTCATGCTATCCCTCAAGCTAAACATGATCTCTGTGCTGTTATGGACAGATCTCAGCACCATCAACCTCCCGTGTTGCAACGGCGCAACTCAAAAGCACATGGTAAACCTGCTCCGGTACATTGAAATGTGCACACGATAAACATGCGAAGGAAAGGCTTACACCTTGATGCTGTTGGAGAAAGAGAAGTTAAATAATGACAAAAATTATAAAACGAACTGTGGTTGAGATGCAGTTTTTGGAGTTGTAAGATTGCAAATGAGCAGCAGCGGGTTAAAGTGTTCTCAACTGGGACGTTTCTACAAGACCATACCTTACATATAAATCGCAACCATGACCTCCTTGACATGCAGTCACTGTTATTACAAACGTGACCGGCATTTTGCACATATAAGGTGTTTGTCGAAACTTCATTCTAGCACACTCATTACATCATTACATTTATTCTTTTGTTCATTCATCTCGGAAAACCTTTCGGAGACATAACATGATCATTTGTCTACTTGCGTGCATTGCGTAACATTGCATTCGTGCTCGATCCTTTGGCGCAACTTCCCAAAGGGCTAAACAAGACATTCCGACTTACACCGGGCAGTTGTGGAGCAAACGGCGGAATTTCCACTGGAAGACCTTCTTCTCTCTCTCTCTTTCTCTCTTTCTCTCTCTCTCTCCATAATCACTGAGTGATATCGTAAACATATCAAGTTTAAATTTCTGACCAGTGTATATCAAAACATCATTAAATACACATTTGTCAACATTCTGGGGTAAAATGACACCAACTCAAAATGTTGTGAAACAGGTCCAACATGACTGCAAATGATGTTATTAAATTTTCTAAACTAAGGGGCATAAGGAGCGAAAAGTCTACCGCCAATGAAAAGAAAAAAAGTAAATTAAAGCTGACTTTTAGAACAGGGAACTAGATACGTGAAATACGGACAATATGAGAAAGCATCTTTATTTATTTTATATTTATTTACTTTTAAAGTCATATTTTGTATATAAAAAAAAATCAAAACGATCCAAGTTAAAAACACAAATTAGTCTTATGATCGTCGTCGTCCCCAAATTAACGCAGGAGATGTGGATGAGGACGGGGACTTTGTAGTGTTGTTTGTGCAAAGGGGTTGCAGCAAAGCCAGGCTGTGTTCTGGTACTGAGGGCCGGCTTCCTGAGGTTCAGAACAGTAGACTTTGTCGCCTACCTGTAAGTCACAGCAGAACAAAGGAAAAATAAAAAAGAAGACGTCATGCACAGCACGATACTTGCACAATCAACCCCCCCTCACCCCCCAAAACGTTGCCATGGATACATCAAATTGACCATTCCATTAAGATTAATTGACAGTTTTTCAGATGAAAATGGATGATTTTGGAAGTTTGACCTTGAGTTTACCTTTGGACCTCGAAAATAGTTGGTTTCCCAATTTAGTGACAATATGCAAATGCTGTTAAATTTTCAAGTCAATCGGATGAAAAATGGCGATTTTAGAAATTTGACCTCCAGATGACCTTTGACCTCAAAAGCAATAGGCTTCTCAATTGTGATGACCTCTACAACTTGGTGAAGTTTCATGACGATCAGTTTAGAATTGTGACCTGTAGGCCGGTGACAAACAAACAAGATGTCATGCAGAGCACGATACTTGCAAAATCCACCCCCATCTCCAAAAGTTTGTCATAGATACATCAAATTGTCCATTTCATTAAGATAAAAATTGACGATCTTAATCAAAGCTCCGGTCAATCAGACTAAAATTGATGATTTTCCAGATGAAAATTGATATTATAAGTTTGAACTTCAGTTGACCTTTGACCTAATGACATCAAAATAGTGGATTTCCCAATTCAGTGAGGCACGATGCAATTGCTGTATAAATTTCAAGTCAATCGGATGAAAATTTATGATTTTTCAGATGAAAATTGATATTATAAGTTTGAACTCGAGTTGACCTTTGACCTATTGACATCAAAATAGTGGGTTTCCCAATTCAGTGAGGCATGATGCAATTGCTGTATAAATTTCAAGTCAATCGGATGAAAATTGATGATTTTAGAAGGTTGACCTGGATTTGGCCTTTGACCTAAAATAGTCGACTTCCCTAATCAGTGACCCAATATGAAAATATTGTTCAATTTTCAATTCAATCGGATGAAAAATGGCGATTTTAAAACTCGACCTCAAGATGACCATTGACCTCAAAATCAATCGGCTTCTCAATTGCGACGACCTTTGTAACTTGGTGAAGTTTCATGACGATCGGTTTAAAATAATGACCTGTAGGCGATTGACAAACAGACAGACAGAATAACAAACTCAACCGACCAATATACGAGTACTTGAAAAATCTTCGATTTTGCAAGTAACAAACAAACAGACAATAACGCACAAGATTTTACGCACAAGCAATAACGCACAAGATCTTCGATTTTACAAGTAAAAAGAATGAGAAAAGGGTCAAACACAGATGTCTATCCACAAAACGACCATCAAAAAGTCATAATCAAGCCATTTATACCAACTCAATTTAAACTTTAACCAAGTAACACACTAAGCAGCATGCTTAATGGAACGGAATACAAAAGAGAAAAATTACAGCAATTACTGCTCTTGGAAGACTTGGACAGACCTGCATAAATAAAGGTAAAATAAATAAATGTTAACAAATAAAATACCGTATAAAAACAAAACAAAAATCATAACGTGAGACCACTTGAATTTATAATGAGCTTGCAGATTTTCTCTTACAAAGTAGTTTTGTTTGGGCTGGCAAGATAGCCGAGAGGCATGCATACTTGTCTAGCCTGGATTTGAATCCCGATCCGGCCATAAACTGTCATTCTGGTGTTTCAGAGGCGAGTGATTCATCAGTGTGTTCCGTCCCTCAGATGGACATTAAACTGGGGATTATACCATCTGCCTGCATTCGTTGGTGGTTGTTAAAGATCGCACGGTGTCCTTCATGAAGAGTAGGTGAACTATTGCCGGGACCTTGAATTTTTTTCCCAAATTCCTAACCCAACCTCACAGGCCCCCTCCCAAGGGGACGGAGTGCAAAAGAAAGGGTCAACCTCCCCCTAAGGCAGTCGCTCTCCCCCCCACATATACATATATACACATCCATGTCTTCTCATATTATATATATATATATCTTCTCAGTTGTGACTACCTCGACAACTTGGTAAAGTTTCATGAAGATATGTTTAGAATTCTGACCTGTAGAATGAATGAATGAATGAATGAATGAAAAAATGAATGATCGTTTTAAGGCCATTTTCCCCGCTAGAGCAGGGGTTAGCCTTGCGGGCCCCATGACAATCATGGTTCCCTGTTTGAGGCAATGTTTTTATGGCCGGATGCCCTTCCTGACGCCAACCCTTAGTCGCCTCTTACGATGCGCAGGGATACGGTGTACCTATTCTAAACCGGGGTACACGCCGGGACCTGTAGGCGAGTGAGAAATAAACAAACAAAGACAAACAGACAGAATAACAAAGTCGACCGATCAATGTCCTTGAAAAATCTTCAATTTTGCAAGTGACAAGACAGATCGGAGGGGTGAACCTCCATCCACCTTCGGTGATGGAGGTAACAAGAAAGAGCAATCAGAGATTGCAGACCCTCGTCAGGACATGTTTCTGTGGTTTTATCCTTCGAGTCTTTCGTGTCTTTTGAGTCCTTGGGGTATATTGGGTCCTCTGGGTCTTTTGGGTCTCCAATGGTGTTCAGGTTATAAAGAATCTTAGAAGTCTGAAAGGGTCTTTGGGCTTGAAAGAGTCTTTGGGGGTATTAAATGGTCTTCGGGTTCTAAAGGCTTTAAAAGGTTTAGGTGTCTGAAGAGGTCTTAAGAGTTTTGGGGTCTTCATGGTCTTGGGGTTGTAAAAGGTCTAATGGGATTTAGGGTTATAATGGGTTTTAAAAGATCTTAGAGTTCTAAAGGGTGTAATAGAATTAATAAACATAGTCAATCTGGGTAGACAAACAAACAGATAAACAAACAAACAAACTGACCCAAATGCAATACCCTCTCCTCTAGTGGGGGTAATAAATAAATAAAACAAAAAAACTTGTGTGAGCAATACTATAATTAATATGTCTTGGAATACTTCATGAAAACAAATAAAATTATACAAAAATTGACTGTCATTCCGGAAAGTCTGCAGTCTTTTGTTCATTTGTAAATTTGTTATGGTTTGTCCACATATACATTTTGCCTTTGAACTTAACATATCAGGTTTTGCCTTTGAGTATATTTTGCCTTTGCACTTGTACATTAAAGAATTCATAATTAAAATTAAACTTCATTGCTTTAGTTGTCATTCAATAACTCAGCTATCCATCACTCCTGATTACTCCTGATCATATAAACAGTTTAGGGGACCTGTGAGCCCGAACGGTGCAGCACACTCATAAATTCCGAACGCAGTCCAAAACCATGCCGGTCAAAAAGGAAAATATGTAACAACTTAACCCTAATCAGGGGACACTCAAATAAAGTGCTGGAAATCTATCAGGCAGATGGGCACACTCACCTTAGCAAGAAATCGTTTGATAAATAAAGGACAGATGGGACGAGAAAAGGAAAATGGAACAGATCCTCGAAGCGTATGCAACCAAAAATGGAACTGGAGAGTCGCACCAAAATATTGGCGTGTGCGTCATATGTGAATAAAACAGTAAAAACATACTTGTGTTTTTATCACCGTTGACCTGGAGGCCAAACACCTCCACAATGCTGACTTGACACTATCGCTTAATCTTGCATGCCCTTCAATAAATTGCAGCACAGGAAATTCCGGCAATTCCAGGAACGTCTAGGCCAACTTGGCGAAGGCTTCTTATTGGACAAATTGATGTTTGGGACTTGTCAGCAATAATAATGAAAAGGGGGTGTTGGAGACAGACAAATGGGAAAAGGAAACTTATGGATCATCGTCGACTGCATTTGTATGGGAATGTCAAGTACAATATTTTTCGTCCTATAGGTCGATGTGGATTACAAGTCGAAAATTGGCTAACTTCACCATTTTTTTTTCTTCATTAATAAATAAGTCGATTTGGAGTAGAAGACGAAGCAAAATTAACTATGGTTTTCTTCACAGCCATGATTATCCTTCTTGGTTTTCTTCACACAATATTCGTCTTCGTACAAATTAATATTCCTATTTTTCCGGTGCTCTGATTACACCCACCATCTCACTGCACCTTAGTGATGACCACTTTGGATTCACCGCGGCCCGTTCCATAGCTCGATCGGAGATTTATCGATTCCGGATTCACCGCACAACTCATCCGGAAGCCCTATCAGGCCGAGGGGAGCACTACAATGCTCCGGGCTTACCTCCTCTTTGTCTTCCCAGCAATTAATCGAGCAATTCCCACAAATTAATCGAGCAGTCCCTCAGACACAGGGTCTCTCCCTGCATGTAACCACTCCATCGCTTTGCTTAACGTCACACTTTCTAGGAATGCATCCACGACGTTAAATGGAAACTTGCTGCACTGTGTTTTAAATTAACAATTATCTTACTATAATTCACCAAATGTCCGTCTGTCTGTCTGTCTGTCTGTTCGAAGGTACCGTAAAAACTGCTGAAACGATCTCAACGATATTTTGGGTGGATAATCCTGGGATCTCCAGGAGTAAATAGGCTATTTAGTTTTCCCAATTTCAGCTTTAGTCTCCAGCATTCTCAGGTTTGGAATCACGCATAACATTCACGTTCACATAACGTTCATTGTTCTCATTGTGATGACTAGCAACGGTACCCGCCCTAAGGGCGGGGCTTCAATTGGGAAGCCCAAATGATAAAGATACCCGCAGCTACCCACAATGCTCGCAATCCTACATATACAGACTGGGTCCTCGATCTCGATCATTGTTCGCGTCACGTTGCTTTGACCTGTGTTTTTGACTTGCTCTGCTCATCGTTCTATCATGGCTCCCAAGCACAACACCAGTGCCGGGGATACGTCGACTACCAAGAGGCAGAAGAAAAGGCTAAAATGCTAAAGGCTAAATATCAGAAATTGAAGGGTTTTTTCCTTTTGAACGATTTATATAAACATCCGTTAAATCTCGATCGGTGCAGCCGTTTGTGCGGCACCCGGGAAAATAACGTCATGCGGGAGCAAGTATCAGCAGGATGTGGCAGTGTGGGAGTCCACGTTTGCACCAATCGCTGCACAAACGGCTGCACCGATTGCTGCACGGCTGCATCGATCGGATGTGGCATGAAGGAGGATCAGATCTAACAGATCGCTGTCTCCATCGATCTTGCCAAAGCCGTAACACCTATCGGCTCAAAATCCTTTTAACTGTTGATTTGGTACAGTTACACGTATCAGGAATTTGGTACACGTATCGGGAGTACATACAACAAAGCGATTGTGAACACGATTATCGATCACGATTCATCATCACGATCATCACGATCATAGTGTATCGATCATGATTTGAAACACGATGGAATAATATTTACCGATATGAACAGTGATGTGGCTTTTATTGAAATTCTAAAGATACTGTTTAGATTTTGATGATTTGCGTGTGATATGATTCAACGGATGTTTATATGAATCGTTTAAAATAAAAAAAGCCTTCCATTTCTGATATTTTGCCTTTTCATTTGGGCCTCCCGAATTGAATCCCCGCCCATAGGATGGGTAGCTACCGTTGCTCGTACAATTTATTTCATAAAATATCACACTCTCCAATTTTTTTGTATTTATGCAATTGACATCATAAAACATAGATAACTCGATTCTGAGTACAAATCGAGACGTGCAATTTTGGGGAAAAAAGTATCGACATGTACGCCAAAAAATACGGTAAATCTTATAACTGGAACACTTCTGCATAGTATTAGTTTTATTTACTTTTTTTTGTCTGAATTGTTTTATATTTTTCCATGAAAACGTGGTGGATAAAAAGACTGGTGACCAGCAATTACTGGTGACTAGTGACCAGAACAAGCGGTCACCAGTCTTTTTATCCACCACGTTTTCATGGAAAAATATAAAACAATTCAGACAAAAAAAGCACATAAATACATCTGAGTTGTGAATTTACAACTTTGCACGTCTCCCTAATGCCGAAAAACCTTTGCCAATATCGTATTTATAACATGGAAACCAAGGATTATGGGAGACAACACAGACAACATAAAAGTTGAACTTGGCATCATAAGGATGATGTCTAGGGCTGGTAGGTGTAGCTGCTCTCTTGCTCCTCTCTAACGTGTTATTGGCATATATTGGAAGCACGTTCCAAGTATCCCAAGCTCTACTTCTTATCCCCCTCCCTCCAGAGGGAGGCTGGTAGACTGTTTTCTATTGTCTTGCTTCTGACCTCGCTCCTCCCACCTGTTTGTCCCTCCGTCCTCCCCCTGCACACACACGTTCTCCCAAAATCCTATACCTAGTAGCTCTCTCTATTTCTAAACTGAACATTTACCTCCATTCCTTCGTACCTCTCATCAGTGGAATCGACTCCATGTATCTATCTGTTGCCGTTCATCACCTTTTTTTCTCCCATACCCACCTTTCCTCTCTTCTATTCTTGCTGACTCCCTCCTCCACCTTTCCTTTTTCCATCATATACAAAAAAAAAATGAATGATCGTTTTGAGGCCATTTCTTCCCCGCTAGAGCAGGGGTTGACCTTGCGGGCCCCATGACAATCATGGTTCCCTGTTTGAGGCAATGTTTAATGGCCGGATGCCCTTCCTGACGCCAACCCTTAGTCGCGTCTTACGATGCACAGGGATACGGTGTACCTATTCTAAACCGGGGTACACACCGGGATCATTCATCCCAGCAAGCTGGTACTCAATTTGCCGACCTCGGAAGGATGACAGGCTGAGTCAACCCCCCTGGTGTTAATTCAGCGATCGACCGGGATTCGAACCCAGGATCCAAGGATCCCAAGCCAGCACCCTAACCGCTAAGCCAACACCAGGCTAACATTTTTTCCATCATGTACGATATCCTCAATTTTATTTTCCTCTTTAATCTTGTCAGTCTGCGACCTCGCTGCCCTGTGCTGTCAACCTACTCCTTGAACTTCGATTTATATAGCCAAAATAAAAAATATACCAAGAAAGGCCATCCCAATGTCAATGACCTGTGGCTTTAACAGCTTACACAGGCAAACTAAAGCAAAAGCAAAAGCAAACTTAGCACAAATGGCACATCGAGAAACCAATTAGAAATGAGCACCAATACGAATCAAGTTGCAGACATAAAAGAGCTCTACTGTATGTCTAAACTGGATGTGAACTAAATATCAAATGTGATGCTGCATACAAGGTGGATTCACAGAAAATAAAAATATAATTGGTGTTTGTTTACTGTAACAGTGTAACCCAATGATGTGCAAATAAACTAAGCTTTACGAAATTAAGGCTATGCGACACAAGTTTCCCCTCCAACTGACATGTGACTGTAAATAATTTCCACGGCAAAACAAAGGTGTCAAAAAAGTGCAGCCACAGTACAAGCAAAAGGAAAACAGGACATGGTGACACTGAGCTTTCACAAACAAAAAGTATTCATAGCACCATTTGTGCAACAATAGGTATCTGGAAAAGCTCAGGATTCGGACATTTTTCTGGTGATATACTTTCAGCTATTCTTTAAGCATTACATCAACATTTGAAAATGTTACTTTTTCGACTGAGGTTTTGACAGTTTCAGGACAGAACTCTTCCAAAGTTTAGGTCCATAACCACCGCAGCTGTGGGATCCACAACCTCAGCTGTGTCAAGTCAGTAACCACACATCATGCATGTATGCACACGCACATGCAAGATGGTTTGGATTATCCATTAGTCAAAAAACAAAAAGCACAGTTAACCATTGATTGTACAAAGCACGAATAAAAGTACTCAACCAATTGTGTAACAAACAGAAAAGACAACATTGCTTCAGGCGATGTTTCTTCAACGAGCCACGGACTTCATAAGGCCTCGAACCAAAACCATGGCACAGCAAGTCCGCTTTTCATTGCATTGTAAGCATTTCTGGTCATCTGGTAGTTGCTAGTGTCAGTTGAGAAAAGGAGCCTCAAACATTGAGTATGCCATCACCGCTGTTACTTTCTCTATCCAGGTTTGCAACTGGCATTGCAGGTAAGTGACCCATCGTTGCCTTCTCATAATTTTGAGTATGAAAGGAGAGCGACAAGCCACTGACCTGTCTTGAATTTGTGTATCTGGAAGGCAAGCTGGAAGTAAAATCTTGACAAAAATGCCAGGGGCATAGAAAAGGTCCCTTTATATGGTATGTGCCATGCAGAAAACTAGAAAAGAAGGGACATTCCATAGCTTGTAGAAAATGCCAAACAATAGAGAAGAAGGGAGATTCAAAAAATCTTGTGTGCATGGACTACCCTTGTGTTCCTAGGAGGAACCAAGTAATGCTCTAGAAAAGTTGATATAAAGGGGAGCCCTACATCTGGCAAATGAAATACATTTACTTATCCATGCAGCTGTATGAATCAAATTGGCACAGCTTTATGTTGATTGCATATACATTGACGATTTTTGACCTTTTGACCCCGCCCCAAGTGGCAGGGCCAAAAAAGGACTAGCAAGCTCGGTGAATTTCTGCCCAACTGTTTAGAAGAAGACATCGTGATGGAAGGCCGGACAGACACAGATGGAGCCGATTACAATATCCCCCCATTTCTTTCAAATATCGTGGGGATAACAAGTGAGTCGCATCATTAAAAGGTATTTCATCCAAGAGAAGAATACTAAACGTTGTCAAGGCTACAGAGTCTGTTTGTGTCAGCGCACACAGCGAATGGTAAGTTTTGTCAAATGAAAGTTGACTAATGTATGCTCACCACGGCAGAAAGCAAAGTAAAGCTGATGCTTTTGGGTGTTAGCCCTTTGTCAGAGCAAGAAGGTCCCATTTGAACTGACAAATGGCTAACGCTCAAAGCATTGGCTTTACTTATTTATTTATTTTGTATACAAAGTCGAGGCTGGTGTAAGAGCAAACACATAAAACACATAAAAACATAAACAGAAACACACATAAAACATTATAAAGGGAGCGGAAAACAAGAGGGGGGGGGGGGGGGGAGAGAGAGAGAGGGAAGCACAACAACAGTGGAGAACAGGGACATCAGGAGATCTGTGAAAGGGAGGGGGCTGGGGTGGGGTACATGGGATAAACAAATGGACAATACAAGGACTTTACGAAAATTTGAAAGACGGAGAGAAAACGGAATTTGAAAAAGGTGGATTTGAGGTGGGTTAACAGGGGTAGAAATTATTATTATTTGTTTTTGTTTGTATTTAAGACATTAAACAAAGAGTAAGAAGTTCGGAGGAACTAAGGGGTGAAAATAAAAGGTTGTACAGAGAAAGGATTATCATAGACACACAACGACTAACGAGGGAAGTGGCTAGGCCTCAAAAAAACACAGTAAGGAAAATACGACTAATACTCACAATATTGTACGAATTTTAAAACAAGATCGAACAAGAAGCACACAGTAAACACATACATGGCAAAATGAGCACGAGAAATTCGACAAAAACGATCAGGAGAAACCTATCTTTGATGATAGCACAGCAGCCACAGGACACACAAGCAAGCCCAAGAAACCTTAAGAATTAACATCAAATGGTGGTTAACATTATTTTGCCATCTTTAAGTTGATAAATCCATAATTTCATCGAATAACCTGCTTTATCATTTTATGTCATGGAAATTTAGTTTTCAAAGCAATAGATGAAAATGCACCACTTAAACAGTCAGGTACAGCTATATTTACTTTTGCATCATATTTTCCTGAACAAGGTATTGGAAAAAGAAACAAAAATAACTTATTTTTGATCACACTATTGTCGACACAATGCATTGCAATAACCACATTTAGGAGTTGTAAATATTTTAGGCCACAAGATATATTTTGAATATATTTATTGGCTTTTGCCAAAGGACATTAAAAGCCACAACCTGTTTCAATGTTAGCATGCGGAGGATGAAAATAAAGTTTGATCTGTTAGATAATAGTCATGCATTATAAACGTTATGATAATAATGATAGCCTATTCTACTGCAAGCAAGCTGTCCTTCTCACTGCTGTTGCCTTACTTGAAAACCCTTCAACACAGTTTTGATAAAAAAATTTTTAGAAATGGTCATGTAGAAAATTAAAGACTTTAAAATAACCCCTTAATGAAGTTCGACATAACAATGGCATGGTGCAAAGTGACCACTGAAGTAGCCAGCCAAAGAGTGAGAAAGGTTTACCGGCTGTCCGGCTAGCGGCTCTGGATGCTGAGATGGCCAGATGACTCCTTTGATGGCCGGAAGTTGGTATTGCGAGCTGGAGACCCATGGAAAGCATGTCGAGAGGGGAAGGAGATACGAAGGGGAGGAAGCAAAGAAGCAAAGAATTGAAGACAAGTAAAGTACAATGGAAGAGGAGAAGATGAAATGATGAGTGGGTTGGATTATGGAAAGGATCATGAGGAAGTATCAAGGAAAGGATCATGAGGAAGTATCAAGGAAAGGATCATGAGGAAGTATCAAGGAAAGGATCATGAGGAAGTATCAAGGAAAGGATCATGAAAAAAGAGAAGGGGTGAAGATGTACCAATCCTATTTATATCCAAGCGCTAGGGAAGACTCGAAAGATCATAACCGAAGCTTTTAAAAACACTTTCCAGGTGGCAATTGGTTATGCACACAGGCTGATTATTTTATTGGAGGGTGGGAGGGGATCAGCTGTTCACAGACCATTGTACCATCTGTATTTGTGTACAATTACTTTTTCATTTTGTCCAAGATTTCCTTCACAAAAATAATTTTGATTTTGAATGGTAAGTATGAGTAGACATACTGAAAGAAAAAAATTATTGACTTGACTATGCAAATACAGTAGGACCCCGCTATTCACGGTTTCGCTATTCGTGGATTCCACGTATTCGCGGGTGATAAAATGTGACCTGTTTCTCTATTCGCGGAAAAATATTCCGCAAATTCACGGTTTATTTTCTTTTCGTGGCTGTGTTCTGCGAAATCGCAGTTTTTGTTTCCTATTCGCTGCCGTGTTCCGCGAAATTGAGGGTTTTTTTCATATTTGCAGCCGTGTTCCATGAATTCACGGTTTTTCAGGGGTGCAAAAAAAACCCATTCGCTTGACATATGGCACAGGCACAGTTATTTATAAAACCCATCTTTCACCAGCCATGCATAAAAACATCTACAAGTCACAAGCATGACCTGCTTATACATTCAATGCTGTGTGTTTCGCATTTTCATGGCTTTCGCGGCCGTACATTTTAGTCGCACTATAATCGAGAGCTTTGGGGGATGTTCCACCATCTATAAAAACAAGTCAACCCCCACAAATTATAGAATGCAAACGCTTCATTAAATCGATTACAATTTACAGTAAAGAATCATTAGAGATCTTACACAATGAAAACGCTTTGGGGGATGTTCCACCAGCTGCGAAAACATGTCAACCCCTGCGAATTATAGAATGCACATGGCTTCATTAAATCTATTATTGAAATTAGCAGAGAGGCTCGATAGGGCTTCATCCGATAACATCCCCCATAACAAATGTCAGGGGATTCACCCCTCCAGCAGCTACCCACAATGCTCGCAATCCTACATATACAGACTGTGTCCTCGATCTCGAAGATTGTTCGCGTCACATTGCTTTGACCTGTGTTTTTGACTTGCTCTGCTCATCATTCTATCATGGCTCCCAAGCACAACACCAGTGCCGGGGATACATCGACTACCAAGAGGCAGAAGAAAGTGATGAGCTTCAGCAACAAATTGGAGCTGCTCGACCGACTTTCGAGAGGAGAGAGTGCGGCCTCTGTAGGCAGGCATTATGCCGTCAACAAATTCACCTTTCGCTACATATGGAAGAACCAGAAGGCGATTCGTGACAGTATTTCAGCAAGCACTGTATTGAGTACGAACGTGGTCACCCATGTCCAGGATGTCCACATATAAAGGATGGATAAGGCTCTCAGCATATGGATCGAGGACAACGTGCAGAAAAGTATGCCTTTGAGTGGACCTCTCATTCGCCAAAAAGGCCAAACGAATTTACGATCATCTGTCTGGTGTGGTTGGTGCCAGCACGAGTGATGCGCTGAGTGATGATGGTACAAGCAGCGCGACCTCATTCACTGCAAGCAGGGGATGGTTCCATCGTTTCAAGGGGTGGTACTGTCTCAAAAATGTGAAGCTCACCGGGGGGTGTGCCTCTGCAGACCACGAGGCGGCAAAAGCGTTCCCTGCTCAACTCGCAAGGCTGATCGAAGAGAAGGGATACCTCCCAGAGCAGGTGTTCAACGCCAATGAGACTGGCCTCTTCTGGAAAAAGATGCCCAAGAGAACTTTCATCTCCAAGCATGAGGAGACAGCATCAGGACTCAAGGCTGCCAAGGACCGAGTATCTCTTCTCCTTGGTGCAAACGCAAAAGGGGACTTCATGCTGAAACCCATGATGTTGTACTGTTCCCTGAAACCACGTGATCTCAAGGGCAAGAACAAGCAAACTCTGCCCATGTTTTGGAGGGCCAACAGGAAAGCCTGGGTGACGGCAGCAATCTACTTGGACTGGTTCCACAATTGTTTCATCCCACAGGTGGAGAGGTACATGGTGGACAAAAACTTTGCGTTCAAGATTCTCTTGCTCCTGGACAACGCTCCTGGCCACCCCACCAACCTGGACATGGCTCACCCGAACGTCGAGGTGATCTTCCTGCCGCCCAACACCTCCTCCCTCATACAGCCACTCAACCAAGGTGCGATTTCAACGTTTAAAAACATATTACACCTGTTGTACCTTTCGCCGCATTTTGGGTGTGATGGAGTCTGACACAGGGCTCACCTGTCGGGCAGTGTTGGAAGGATTTCAACATTGCGCACTGCATCTGCGCCATTAAGGAATCGCTGGATGAGGTGAGAGCCTCCACCATCAACGCATGCTGGTGCAAACTGTGGCCACAGGCAGTAAGAAACTTTACTGGCTTTCCCGATAATATGGAAGAGAGAAATGTGATTGTCGGGTTGGCATGGCAGTTGGGAGGGGAAGGATTTTATGACATGCAGCCTGAGGAGTTGGAGGATCAGGTCATTCTACTCTGGACATGCTGCTTCTGCTGTCTCAACAATGGATGGAGGTCCTCAATGCCAAACAGGAAATCAGAGCTGTCTCCCTTGACATATCACGTGCCTTCGATACGGTCTGGCACCCAGCTCTGCTCACCAAACTTTCCTCCTATGGTATCCATGGAAATCTCCACGCATGGCTTGAGGACTTCCTCTCTGGTCGTAGTCAACGTGTGGCCCTGAATGGATTTCTCTCATCTCCCCTTCCTGTTCAGGCTGGAGTTCCCCCAGGCAGTGTTCTGGGCCCTGTGCTTTTTCTGGTCTTCATCAATGATCTCTCGGACTCTCTGGAAAATCCTCTCTATCTCTTTGCCGATGACTCCAATCTCTGCCGCTCCATTCCTCATCCCTCAGATCGGCAGTCTGCAGCCTCCTCACTCTCTGCAGACCTGGACAAAATCACAGACTGGTCAAACAAGTGGAACATGTCTTTCAATCCCGACAAATCTCACACTCTTACGATGTCTCTCCGAAATGACCGACTGGACAACCCTCCCATCTACTTACTCAAAAATCCTCTCCAAGAAGTTCTGTCGCTCAAGCTTTTGGGTCTCACTATCTGCCATGATCTTTCCTGGGAAAACCACATTTCCATGCTGGTCTCCAAAGCCAGTCGCCGACTGGGCATTCTCCGTCATACAAAGTCCTTCCTTGGCACACCTGAGCTCCTCACCACATGCAAGGCTTTCATCTGCAGCTCAATGGAATACTGTTCTCCCATCTAGGCCGGTGCTCCTGCCTCATACCTAGCTCGGCTTCACGCTGTTGAAACCAAAGCTTTCAGAATCATTGGAATCTCCCGCGATGAAACTAACTACCAGGTGCCTTTCACTCACTCACCGCCGGCAGGTTTGGTGGTCTTTCTGTCTTCTACCGACTCCTCTCCGGGCCTTGCTCCCCCAGCTCTCTCTGTGCTCTGTCCCCCAAATATTCCTACAGGTCGTACAAGATCTGCCAGCAACCCTCTTATGGTTAAACTGCCAAAATCTAGACTCTCTGCTCACCTTCACTCTTTCATTCCTCTTTTCTCCCGCCTCTGGAACAAACTCCCCACTCCCTTCAATCCCACTCCTCCCTCCAGGTCTTTCAAACAGCTGTTCACCACCATCTCTTATCTTCCCCCATCCAAAACCTTGATCTTTTCCACCCCGGCTAATTCACCCCAGATCCACTTTTTTGAAATTCCAACTTCTTTCCTGGAAGTCCTTGCAGTGTCCATATGTTTTATACCTCTCCCACCTCACCCCAAGCCCTCTCCCTCCCACAGATCTCTCGATGTCCCTGCTCTCAAATGTTGTGTTTGTGTCCTTCCCCCTCTTTCCCCGTCTTGTCTACCGCTCCCCTTATTATATGTTTAATGTGTTGGTTTGACTTTTTGTGTGATTAATGTTAGCTCTTTCACGAGCCTCTATCTTGTATCCAAAAAAAAACAAAAAACTCATTGCCTCACATGGTGACAACCTCACCGAGGAGGTGGTGGAGGCCATTATAACGGTTTCTGAGGAGGCGGAGGAGGAGGAAGAAGGCAGGCAGGCAGTGATGAGGAAGAGGTGCCGAGGTCTAACATCACAGTCCAGTTCCTGAGCGAGTTCCTGTATGACATGTGGTCGATTGTCGACAAGTTGGAAGATGCAGATTGCAGACCCAGTCATGGAGGGGTACCTCAAGTTCAAGAGGGGCTTGGATGATTTGCTTCTCCCCTATAAAGAGCTGCATCGAAACCTGCAGCAATCTGCCAGGCAACCCTCCATTACCCATTTCTTCATCCCTGCTCCCTCCACCTCAAGACCATCAGCACCCTCTCCTGCCGCCCTCTCAGTGTCCTCACCAGCATCCTCACCAACACCCTCAACAGCTACCTCTCCTGCCTCTTCCTCAGTACACGACGTCGCAGGAGTATCATTTGGTTCATCCTCAGAGTTCGAGGAATTCATGGGATTTTAATTCATCACCATCATCGTTTTCATTTGAAAGTTGTGTGTGTTTGTAAAATAAAAAATTTAAATGGTACATGATGGTGTTGCGTTTTTTTTTGTTTGTTTCATGGTACAGTATCGTTAGGCTGGTTAAGCACTTTTAATAAACTGAGCACATTTCTTCAATAAATTGGAAATGGTACCTGGTGCTGTCGTTTTTTTTTTTTGTGAAACTGCAATCATGTGCATTTGCGGTCGAAAACATTTTAAACTTTAAAAAATTTCCTCTATGAATCAGGAACCACCGGGAACCTATAATATATCATCATACGTGGCATACATTCGCGGGATTTTCATCGATCTTCGCGGATTATTGTCGACATTTACGGATTTTGTCTCGCTATTTCCAGGACTTTCACCAACATTCGAGTATTATAGTCAACATTCTCTGGATTTGCCTCACCATTCGCGGTTTGGTTTGGTCCTCTCAATTCGCGGGTTTTCACGACTCGGGAACCTATTCCCCCTTTTCGCATTGAAACAATGCCCCGCTATTCGCGGGTTTTGCTATTTGCGGATCTTCCAGGAACGTATCCCCCGCGAATAGCGGGGTCTGACGGTACTGACAAACATTGATATTGATGATATCAATGTCTCTATTCCAACAAAAATTGATGATACTCAAAACTGGAAAGCTGTCACCAGCTCTCACTCCATCTCTCCACAAGGATTGGAAATCAAACTATCCAATCCATTTTTCTGGATAGTTAAGGGAAGAGGTGCAGTCCCTGGAACTTCTTGATTTCACTACCTAACATAACCTTTTGTGCGAGTGCAATATATCCAAAATGGCATCAAAGGACAGTCACTTTCTGGGTATTCTCTGAAGAGCTGCAGCATTCCTGAGCAACACCAAGTTTATCCTGGTGTATAAGGCTTTCAAACAGAGCTTCGTGGAGGATACCTTCCTGCTCTTGGATAGTGCTCCTGTCTCCCACCTTGCTCCTCTTGTGGTGGTCAAAAACAAAGCCTTCCACACTGTTTGAATCTAAAAATAGGAAGAGGATTCCCAGGTCTCATCTCTGTTCCAATGATGGCAGGTTAGTGGGCTCTCTATTTTATGCATGCTCACATCTGGCCTTGCTCCTCCCACCCTCTCCTAATCCAATGGTCAGGTCACCCATATTACTCAAGAAACCCTCACCTGTTCACCCTCCCATGTCCAGTCTTGGTTGCCCAATTCTTTAACCCTTTATTCTCCAGAATGTGGAATAATTTCTCTATGTCTGTCATCTCATTCTCATCACTGCAGTCAATTAAATGCCCTGCCCGTCATTGCATCATGCGCTCACCCATGCACATCCACGATCTCTTTAACACACAAACCGATTCTGTCCCATTATGTTCCTCTCAGGGTCATTGTTACTTGTTTTATGTCGTTTCTCCTTGTTATGTCCAACTCCCTACCCTTCGGTAGTCTGTAAATCTGCTGGCATTTATTTAGCTCATCCATGAGCTTCAGACCCTTGAAGGTGAGATTTCCAAGATCTTGATTTCTTTTTTTTCTAACAACAGATGCCGAACATCCTAGATTGAGCAAATGAAAAGTCATTGCGACAATAACTGCAATACACACATAAAGGGCTGAGATTTATGCATGGAATCTGGATATGTTTTTCAAATAACTTTTCATTGTAACGGCCAGTTTTGGAAAATATTGAATCACAATCTTTGTGCTATTCCGCCATTTTAGAAGAGTGCGTCCGGCCGGTTCAGAACTGGGAATGCATGCTGAGGGTCCCAAAGGAGGGAAAGTGAGTTGGATCAGTGTAAAAGCCGGATGTGGGTGCAAAATATTTCCATATAAACAATTTACTGCACTATCATATTTAGCCTTTGCACAAACCGCTATCATACCGCTTTGCACAAAAAAGGTGCAAAAACAGATCCTAGCAACTACAGACCAATCAGCCTTCTCCCAATTATCAGCAAAGTCATGGAATCCATCATTGCTTCGGATATGAAATCTTTCCTCTTCTCCAATGGCTTGATCTCTGATCATCAATTTGGTTTCAGACCAGGTCACTCTACTCTGGACATGCTGCTTCTGCTGTCTCAACAATGGATGGAGGTCCTCAATGCCAAACAGGAAATTAGAGCTGTCTCCCTCGACATATCACGTGCCTTCGACACGGTCTGGCACCCCGCTCTGCTCACCAAACTCTCCTCCTTTGGTATCCATGGAAATCTCCACGCATGGCTGGCGGACTTCCTCTCTAGTCGTCGTCAACGTGTGGCCCTGAATGGGTTTCTCTCATCTCCTCTTCCTGTTCAGGCTGGAGTTCCTCAAGGCAGTGTTCTGGGCCCCGTGCTTTTTCTGGTCTTCATCAATGATCTCTCTGACTCTCTCGAAAATCCTCTCTATCTCTTTGCTGATGACTCCACTCTCTGCCGCTCCATTCCTCTTCCCTCAGATCGGCAGTCTGCTGCCTCCTCACTCTCTGAAGACCTGGACAAAATCACAGACTGGTCAAACAAGTGGAACATGTCTTTCAATCCTGACAAATCTCACACTCTTACTATGTCTCTCCGAAAAGATCGACTGGACAACCCTCCCATCTACTTTCTCAACAATCCTCTCCAAGAAGTTCTGTCGCTCAAGATTTTGGGTCTCACTATCTGCCATGATCTTTCTTGGGAAAACCACATTTCCAAGCTGGCCTCCAAAGCCAGTCGCCGACTGGGCATCCTCCGTCGTGCGAAGTCCTTCCTCGGCACACCTGAGCTCCTCACCACATACAAGGCTTTCATCCGCAGCTCAATGGAATACTGTTCTCCCCTATGGGCCGGTGCTCCTGCCTCACACCTAGCTCGGCTTCACGCTGTTGAAACCAAAGCTTTCAGAATTATTGGAATCTCCCGCGATGAAGCTATCTCTGAGGGCCTTTCACTCACTCACCGCAGGCAGGTAGGTGGTCTTTCTGTCTTCTACCGACTCCTCTCCGGCCTTGCACCCCCAGCTCTCTCTGTGCTCTGTCCCCCAAATATTCCTACAGGTCGCACAAGATCTGCCAGCAACCCTCTGATGGTTAAACTGCCGAAATCTCGGCTCTCTGCTCACCTTCACTCTTTCATTCCTCTTTTCTCCCGCCTCTGGAACAAACTCCCTCACTCCCTTCAATCCCACTCCTCCCTCCAGGTCTTTAAAACAGCTGTTCACCACCATCTCTTATCTTCCCCCATCCAAAACCTTGATCTTTTCTACCCCCGCTAATTCACCCCAGATCCACCTTGTTTGAAATTCCAACTTCTTTCCTGGAAGTCCTGGCAGTGTCCATATGTTTTATACCTCTCCCACCGCCCCCTTCCCACGCCCCCCCCCCCCCAAGCCCTCGCCCTCTCTCAGATCTCTCGATGTCTCCATGTCTCTCGGTCACTGCTCTCAAATGTTGTGTTTGTGTCCTTCCCCCTCTCTCCCCATCTTGTCTACCGCTCCCTATGTTATATGTTTTATGTGTCGGTTTGTCTTTCTGTGTGATTAATGTTCGCTCTTTCACGAGCCTCGACCTTGTATACAAAAAAAAAAAAAAAAAAAAAAGCCTACGATTTTCATGGATTGACATACAATCACACATCAGCAATTTTGTGCACAAAATATTTAGCTTGCATGGAGGTCAGCAGATCTAACCACTTGTTTAAATATCATCTTTTGCTCCATATTGAACTAAAAAATAAGCAAAAAAATTGCAGTTTTAATCATTTTAAAGATTTGAGTATTGTTGAAGCTACATGGTATGCAGAGGGAGGTAAAGGGAGAGGGGGGTGGAGATAAGACTGAGAAAAGGAAAACAAGAGAGGAAAGTGCAAAAATAAATTGGGTTGAATGGGCGAGAAAAGTGAAATGAGTTTGAAGGGAGATAGAAGCAAGAGGACATGAGGGAAAGGGTATGAACGGAACATTCGGTGGAAGTAAAAGGTCTGCCATTTTGTGGATGTAATTATGGAAATGACCCCTCCAACATTGACAGGGCACTGGTCATTATAGAATATGGCTAAGTGATATTGACTTGTTATTCAATTTCAATAACTTGGAAAGTTACAAAGCAAATGATGAAATACAATCTGGAACCAAATGCTCCCCTTTTTAACAGCTCTTTTGCATAATATCAATGTTCAAATTTAAATGACATCATCATCATCAACAGCAGCGATTTTCAGTCCACTGCTGGATAAAAGCCTCAGCATGTTGACGCCATGTTGCTCCATCTCTTGCTTTGTTGTTCCAATTGACTCTTCCCCAATATTTGGCCATTTCATCCCTCCATATTAGATGTGGCCTTCCCCTGTTCATGGTCCTATTCAAAGGTCTCCATGTTGTTAATAGTGTTGTCCACCTGTTATCTGACCTTCTGCAAATGTATCCAGCCCATTTCCATTTCCTAAGGTTGATTATTTCTCGGATATCCTGAGTTTTGGTTTCTTCTCTGACCCATTTATTTGTCGTTCGATCTTTGTATGTAAGACCTAACGTATTTTGTTCCATGTTGTGTTGTGCTGCTGCTAACGTTTTCTCCATTTTTGTAACCCCCTGCCCAATAGATGATCGTTGGAACAATGCACTGGTTGAAAATGTTCCTTTTCAGACATATAGGTAAGCTACATCTCATGATGTTACTGAGTTCCCCCTATTGTCTCCATCCAAGTTTGATTCTTGTCTTTATTTCTTGTTCTCTATTCTTTTCCTTGAGGCTAAAGCTTTGCCCTAGGTATATGTATTCTTCTACTTCTATTTGGTTTCCATTTATAATGATTTCTACATGAGGTGCAAGGTGGTTGATTACTACTTTGACTTTTGACATGCTTCAGGCCACACTACATGCCGGCTTCAGCAAGTTCCCTGAGCATGTCCCTGAGCAAACATAGTTCCATGCAAAATGAGAATGATGGATAAAATGAAAATGAGAATGAAAACAAATTAAGTGGATAACAATACGGTGCTTCAATTGGAAATCTGTTCCTAGAATTGGTAATACTCCACGCACAAGTAGCATATTGCAGTGCTATGGACCTCAGGACTTGAATAAAAGCAGTTAGAATCGAGTTGTTCAAAGGGCAAGGAAAGGATTAGGCTACAGAGGTAATTTGAGAACAATAAATGGTTAATTTTTAAAAGTGCTAGATAGCATTCTTCTGGTGTGTAGACAGAAAGTATATTGTTTGGGGGAAGAATTGCATTCAGCAAAGAAGTATTTTTACAATGAGGTTGATGCTTGAAAGAATATGGACAGAACATTAGCAAAATTTGTACACCTGCAGAAACAATTCTGCTATAATATCGGGAAGTTCATATGTGTGCAAATGCACAATACTGTGAGAGATACCTCATGCTTCAGCATTTTAGAAAAGCAGATCAAGGTACTGCCTCCACACCCTTGGCATAAAGTTCACAACAGAGAGAAGCAAACAAGAATAACCATAAAAAGCTTTTAATGATAAAGAACGACTGTTCTTTATCCAGGTAATCCAGGTTCTTTATCCAGGTAAACAGCCATAATCCTCCGGCAGATCGGGAAGGTAACAAAATGCTCACCAGAATCTGTGCGAACACCTGGATCCCTCTGCAGCTGGACCTCTTTCAGTGCAAATAATGACACAACTGAAGCACACAAAGACAACTTTTAAACACATAGCAAAAGGTGAGGTTAATATTGCAAGTTTGGTTTGCAATATTGCCGTCCACTTCAAGGCATATGGTTAATTCTTAACAACCCTGATTCCACATGAAACTGGTCAGTATATTCAGAAAACTTGGAATGAGGATTGACCGTGAAAACTTTCCCTGAACATCCAAACATTTCTGCTCCACACTCGATTTATTGTGTAATAGATGCATGCCTCGGCAGAATACCATCAGGAAGTGAATGTACACCCTCTCCAAAGCTCCGGAAGTATGAATGCCTCATCGCAACCTCTGCAGAGATGCGCCGCTTTGCTTCGTACTGTTTCAAGTGAGCAAAAGACAAAACAACCAAACATTTATTAACCTCCATTTTACATGCACGTACGCACACACCTCTCAGGGTGTATCACAACCCGTTTCAATAACCAGAAAATGTCACATTTAAAAGCTGTGGCATAAGCTTGCAAAATACTTTTTTTGGGATGTCATGAAGAACCACAATTTACAGGCATTTCAATCTCCAAAAAAAACCCCAATACATATATATATATACACTACAGGTCAAAAGTTTTATAACACCTCAATTTTTCCAGTTTTTATTGAAATTTATGCAGTTTAATGTCCAGTGAATAACCTGAAATGGTACAAAGGAAAGCAGTAAACTGCTCAAGGTTTAAAAAAAAGTTTAGGTTAGCAAAAACAGGAAAATAATGTAAATTGCAGAGTTATATTGTAAAAAAAAAAAAGCCCTTCTTCAGGGAACAAGTAATGGGTTAACAACTTACAGCTGTTCTGCAGCAATGCAAGTAAATTAAGCCTTGAAATTTGATGCAAACAATTCCTACAGGTGTCCCAACCTCTGCTGATTACTTGATTACAAACCCCCTGTCTGTATAAAAGCAGTATTGGAACAGACTGTTATTACACCCTCTGAAGCATTATTTGGACAATATTGCACTGCAGGAAGGAGTATATTGGAAACTGGAGGAAACTCTGACAGGAAGAGGTCTGGCAGACCCAAAGCCACAACAGAATCAGAAGACAAATTTCTGAGAGTCAACAGCTTGCATGATAGGCGGCTCACAGGGCAACAGCTTCAAGCACAGCTTAACACTGGTCGAAGTAAGCAAGTCTCAGTTTCAACTGTGAAGAGAAGACTTCGAGCTGCAGGTTTGACAGGTCGAGTGGCAGTAAGAAAGCCATTGCTAAGATGGCAAAATAAGAAAAAGAGGCTTGCCAGGGCCATGAAGCACCGCCAGTGGACTACTGACGACTGGAAGAAGGTCTTATGGACCGATGAATCAAAATTTCAAATCTTTGGTTCATCACGCAGGGTTTTTGTATGCCGTCAAGTAGGCGAAAGGATGGTTCCTCAGTGTGTGACACCAACTGTCAAACATGGAGGAGGAAGCGTGATGGTCTGGGGCTTTATTGCTGGATCCAGTCGGCGACTTGCACAGAGTGACTGGCACCCTGAACCAAAAGGGTGACCACAACATTTTGCAGCGCCATACAATACCCTCTGGTATATGCCGAGTTGGTCAGGGGTTCATCCTACAGCAAGATAATGACCCTGAACACACCTCCAGGCTATGTCAAAACTACCTTCGAGGAAAAGAACAAGACGGTAGGCTTCAAATCATGGAATGGCCAGCACAGTCTCCAGACTTAAACCCCATCGAGCTGGTTTGGGATGAACTGGACAGAAGGGTGAAAGCAAAGCAACCCACAAGTGCAACACATTTGTGGGAACTTCTGCAACAGTGTTGGGAAGAACTTCCCGAACAATATTTGATTTCCATTGTAGAAAGAACGCCACGAGTGTGTTCGGCGGTTGTATCTGCAAAAGGTGGCTACTTTGCTGAGTCAAAAATTTAAATTACATTTTGTTAAACAAAATGATCCTATGATTTCTTTTTTTATCTCCAATTGTTTATTTGTTCTATGCTTAATTTCAGAGTACATTAAGACATTAAACTACATAAATTTCAATGAAAACTGGAAAAATTGAGGTGTTCTAAAACTTTTGACCGGTAGTGTATATATATGAATATAAATATATACAGTGGTACCTCGGCTTACGAGTGCCCCAACGTACGAGTTTTTCGGGATACGAGCCGTCGCTCGGGCGGTTTGTTGCTTTGGGATACGAGCCGAGATCCGATGTACGAGCTCAAAAAATTTATTTTTTTGAATTTTCCGGTTGTGGCTTCCGGTTCCGGTCACGTGGTTATCTTGCCGTGAAAGCATCTCTGCTTGGATATAAAACACGCAATCGTCGAAATACATTAGCGAGGAATCTCCTTGCTCCAGCCGGTGACGTCATCGGCGGGGATCCCCGCCTCCAGAGTGGCTGGTCACGTGACCGCCAAAGCGTGTCGCGCGTGCGGGTATAATGAGCTACACCTGTGGATCACGTGACCACGGAAGCACGCCTCGCTTGAGAGGCATGGCTTTCGGTTTGCGTTTTGCTTTATAAGGCGCGATAAATGGGCTTTTGAGTGTTAGCGGTTCATGGCGTTGACGGTTCATGACGGTTCATGGCGTTGACGGTCAAAAACCCATTACATCAATTTTACCAGGCACTGTACAGTAAGTACAGTGGACACCAAATGCACGGTGGAAGGCTAGAAGTAGAAGATCGTCCAAGACAAGTGAGAATAAGCCATACTTTGGAGATGACGTCATTCGCTGGTCCGATAACCAAAGATGTGGTATAAAAAACCAGGTGAGCTAACAATGCAGCAATGAAGGAATTCGGCCAAGGCACCGGCACACAACGACCTACCTACATCGAAAGACTCAATGCCAATGGTGACAGAAGCCAAGACGGCCGGCTTAAACACCGCCGAAAGACCACGGTGTACCAACTTACGATGCAGAACATCTTGCACTTAATATGATGACAACAGGTGCCATCCTCTGACGTACCATTACAGGTACAGGTACAGTACACGTGAGCACAGAGCAAAAGTTCACTGAAACCGAGATTAAGAAAAAAGAAAAAACACCTCGTGGTCCGTGCTCGATATCCGAGTTTCAATCTTTTCAAACACATGATGCTCTCGGTCACGGTATCTCCTGCGAGCTGCTTCTCCTTCAACCACACAAACAACAACTTCTCCATATCTTCATGGATAGAGGTCCAGTTTATTTCTTTACATTCTCTTGTATTATGTACAGTATATACGAGGTCGTGCTTGTTTATACATTATTTGTTATTTATAAAGTACATTTTTGTTATTTATAAAGTACATTTTTGTTATTTAAAAGCACCTAACAAAAAAAATTGGTGTTTTTTTTTTGAGGCTGGAACGGATTAATAGCATTTCAATGCATTTGAATGGGAAAATTTGCTTTGACTTACGAGCGATTTGGCTTACGAGCTCCGTCACGGAACGGATTAAACTCGTAAGCCGAGGTACCACTGTATTTAATAAACAGCAAGTAAATTATAAATATATAATTAATTAAAAAATGAATATATACACACATATATATATATATTTATATATATATATAAATATAAAAAATATATATATTTAAATATAATCACACACACACACACACACACACACACACACGCACACACACACACACACACACGCACGCACGCGCACGCACACACGTTCCCAACATTCACGGACCCACATATTCGCCGTTGATAAATTGCGACCTGCTTCTTGGCACTGTGTCCCGCAAATTTGCCGATGACATCATTATTATTATATTTCTTCAAGAATTTCATCCTAATTGGATGAAGTTTTGTATTTGTCGGATTATGACATCATAATGGAGGCGCCTATATCATCATTAACATATATTATTCCCCTTTCGCTTTTTACACTGAGCCATGTCTCAATTATTTCTACATAGCGCTTTCGGAGATATAAAGGTGCAATGTTTTTCGGTTTTTCCAAGATTTTCCAAGATGGTTTCCAAGATGTACCACGTGATCTATGACATCATAACTGTCATTAAAAAGTATACAGGAGGAGGCAAACCTCTGGTGAAAATTTCCTGTCAATCAGACCAACGGTTACAGAGAAAAGCAAACTTATTCTGTGCGGACAAACAGACAGACAGACAAACTGACCCAAATGCAATACCCTCTCCTCCGGCGAGGGTAAAAAACGATTCGCCCACAGAAATTGATCAAACAAATGCTTATTAAGTGGCTAAAAACGAGTAAAAACACCAAAAACAACGTTGCTTTCAGAGCACAAATACTAACAGGCCAGAACAAATGATAGGACAGTTATTCAACAAAGTATGAATCATAAAATCGTTTCTGTTACAACCATGTTGCTAAAAATAACGTTGTGGTATTTGGTAGTGCTCGAGCCAACAATACCTTGTAGGATTTAGAAATAAACTCACACCAATCCAAACGGTTTGATGTCCTGATGCTCACACTATGCAGTTCAACACAAATGATCTGTTCGACACAAGTTTGACGAAACGATCTTGTTTCAATGTTTACTCCCGATGGAAATAGGTTTAAAATAGTGAACGACAAGTCGTGTTTTAAACGTATTACATCAATATGCGCTTTGCCTTAACGACTAGGGTGATCATATGCCTAACAAATAGAACAATATCTGGTCTTGAACACGTCGATGGATTTTTTTTAAAATATCGCACCAAATAAGTTTCCACAAATGATTTTTGACAAAAATTATGACAAATGAAGAATTACAAAAATAAATATGTGACTCGTCCGATACCTGATTGAAATTCGATGAACTTTGGCAAAACTCAAAAGCAACTCAAAAGAAAAACAACAAAACTTTTTTTCACAAAAAAAACAAAAAACAAAACAAAAAAAAAACGACAACTCAAAAGCAGACGATATTAAAGCCACCAAACCAAGCATTATAATAACCACAGTGACAATTGCATTGTTGGAAAAAAAATTGGCAAATGCTAGCTCACCTGTAAGAACAATGACAAAATCAACAGTCCCTCTGGCTCTAACCTGCAAAAGAGGTTTGATTTGTTAAAAATGTATTGAAGTAGTATCAGTGGAGCAACAGCATAGCAGCAGTGGAGCAGTAGAAGCTCTAAAAGCAGGTAGTGAATTCAAGTTTTGTGTGAAAACTGCTTTCTAATAGCTGCTTGTTAAAAATAGCACATGATGATGCTTCCTCACCACCCCCACCTTTCCCTCATATGACAATTTGCATTGGCAGAGATTCTTGAATCCTCTTGGTAAGATGATAGGAGAGGGCAAGACTATAGCTGCTCACTGTGAGCGTCGAGGGTGCAAAGCGAAAATGGGAGTCCAAAATATTGACAAACTCACGGCTTAAAATGTGATGTGGATGGTCAAGATATAAGTCATCATCATATCATCATCATCAGCTATTTTCAGTCCACTGCTGGACGAAAACCTCAGCATGTTGACGCCATGTTGCTCCATCTCTTGCTTTGTTGTTCCAATTAACTCTTCCCCAACACTTGTCTTATATTGTGAGTTGTACTTGCACTATGATTATAATTCAAAAGTAACCAGAGGATTGGAGAATAGCAAATGGAACACCATTATTGAAGAAGGTATCCAGAGAAGAATTGGGGAACTATAGACCTGTTCGTTTAGCTTCAGTTGTGGGGAAGATGTTGGAATCGCTAATTGAGGAACAGACAGGGAACCATTTGAATAACCTCAAAATAATTAAAGGTAATGAGCACACATTTACGAAAGGGAGGTCATGTTTAACAAATTTATTGGAGCTCTGTGGGACAGTTTCTGACTGGGTGAAAGAGGGAAGTGCAGTCGATGTAGTTTCGCTGAACTTTAAAAAAGGGGTTGATACAAAGTTACCACAGAGAATGATGTTGGCTAAGCTGAGAGTTTGTGAACTGGCTGGTAATAGAGTGGGGACAGATGGCAGAAGCTGTTGGAAGGGACGACAAAAAGTAAATATCACTCCATGAGCAACCTGTGTTATTTATTGGCCTATTTGTTTTGGTCCAATTCAGTTTTTGTTTGTTTGATATCCGCTTTCCAATCAATGGCAACCTGCCTTCTTCGAAACCCAAAATACACTGCATGGCTAAAAGTATGTGGACATCCGAACATCACACCCACATGTGCTCGTTGAACACCTCATTCCAAAATCATGAGCATTAATATGGAGTTGGTCACCCCTTTGCTGCTATAACAGCCTCCACTCTTCTGGGAAGGCTTTGCACGAGATGTTGGAACATTGGTGTGGGGATTTGCTTCCATTCAGCCACAAGAGCATTAGTGAGGTCGGGCACTGATGTTGGGCGATTAGGCCTGGCTCGCAGTCGGCGTTCCAATTCATCCCAAAGTTGTTCGATGGGGTTGAGGTCAGGGCTGTGTGCAGGCCAGTCAAGTCAAGAAAATTGTTGAAATTAAAAAATCTTTTGGTATCCACAAATGTATTTCTTTGGTTTGCAGTGGAACAAAACAAAAAAGCTGAAAAATTACTAAATCTTAACTTATTTCACACAGAAATCCTAAAATGGCCCAGACGATATTATTGGCACCTTTTAGAAGTTGTTGGAAATAATTAGATTTCAAGCAGGTGATTCTCCTTTACTTTGGAATTGAACTCACCTGCGGTGAGTTGCAGGTGCCTGCAATATAAAAATCACTCATTCAACCAGTTTGAATAGAGAAAAGGAGTCTTTCTGCTGTTTTGTGTCACTGTGTGTAACGCAATGATCATGGAGAAAAGAAAGAAAACCAGAGAATTGTATGAGGAGGTCAGACACAAGATTGTAGCCAAGCATGGACAATCTCAAGGCTACAAGTCCATCTCCACAGACCTCGAAGTTCCTGTGTCCACCGTAAGCAATGTCATCAGGAAGTTTAAGACCCATGGCACTGTAGCCAACCTTCCTGGATGTGGCCGCAAGAGAGAACTTGATGGAAGATTGCAGAGAAGGATTGTTCAAATGGTGGAGAAAGCACCTCGATAAACTGCCAAACAGATTCAAGCTGACCTTCAGACACAAGGTACGACAGTTTCAACTTGCACCATCAGTCACCAACTCAATGAAAGGGGGTTCAATGGTAGGAGACCTAGGATGACCCCACTGCTGAGAGAGAGACATAAGACAGCCTGACTGGAGTTTGTCAAAACACACCTGAACAAGCCAAAATCCTTCTGCGAGAATGGCCTATGGACAGATGAGACCAAAATCAGAGCTTTTTGGTAAAGCACATCATCTCTATGTTTACAGAAAACAAAATGAAGCCTTCAAAGAAAATAACACCTTCCCTACAGTCAAACATGGAGGAGGTTCAGTGATGTTTTTGGGTTGCTGTGCTGCCTTTCGCACTGGGTGCCTTGAATGTGTGCATGGTGTCATGAAATCAGGAGATTACCAAGGCATTTTGGAGTGCAATGTTCATCCCAGTGTCAGAAAGCTGGGTCTCCGTCGAAGGTCATGGGTCTTGCAGCAGGACAATGACCCCCAAACACACTTCGAAAAGCACCCAGGAATGGTTCAAGACAAAATGCTGGACTGTTCTGAAGTCGCCAGCAATGAGTCCAGATCTAAATCAATTGAACACCTGCAGGGAGATGTGAAAACAGCAGTTTGGAGAAGGCTCCCTTCAAATCTGGGAGAAATGGAACAGTTTGCTCAAGAAGAGTGGGCCAAACTGCCAGTAGAGAGGTGGAGGAAGCTCATTCATGGCTATAGGAAGCGCTTGACTGCAGTTATTTTGTCCAAAAGCCGTGCTACCAAATATAAAGTCGAGGGTGTCAATCATTTTGTCAATGCCATTTATTTTTATTTTCTGATTTAAAAGGATATTGTTGCGGATATGGGATTTGGCCTCCATCCATATCCGCTTGTAAATATTCCCCTATTTCCCCAATACTCCCCAACTATCCCCAATCCCCCATTCCCTAGTCCCATTGTCTGTAAACAACACTCTGTAGAACCGACCTTCCCCTTTTTCCCCCATTAAATGTCGTACCCAGGTTCACCGCATCTCACGTAGACAACTATAGGACATCTTGCTAGTTATTCTTAGTCTATGTCAGTTAAGGACTCGTTTCCATTAATGATGACTCTTCGTTACACCAGAATGTGATTGTATGGCACCAGTAGTAAGTTTAGGACCTCCCAATACCTCCCCACAATCTCATCTCCGCATCCTCCCATCATCTCATGAAACAACAACACCAACAACGACAACTACAACAGCGGGGGGCGGCGCGGCGACGGCGCGGGGAGTGTGCGTCCTCACTCCGGCTTGGTTAGCCGCCATTGCCCATGTGCTCCGACGGGGTTACCACACAGGGGCTGACTGTCAGCTCCTCGTCAAGGGCGGAGCCCGGTAACCCCCCCGCACCCAATAAGAAGCGGCGGACCGATTCCATCTGGGGCGGAGCTAACGAGCCGAGGGCGTGTCACTCCCCGCTGGATATACGCAGCCACTTACCGGAGGTGACGTCAGATGCGCCCCCAGCTTGAGGAGAAACAGACGCCACCTCCAGCGCGACGATACCTCCCCGCATCTCTGGACCGGACCGGGTCGATTCTGCCCCTGAGCCAAGGTGCACCTTGAGCTACCGACTGCCTGCCCTTCCTTGCCATCAATCCCTGTGTGAGTCCGTCTTGTCCCGTTTGTCTGTGGTCTGTCGGGAATAAGATAAGACCGTGTTAAGTGCCCACCTTAATGTGCTGTACCTCTTGTCGGTGTAATCTAAAACGTTCTGCATACAAATATTATATCCTCCTCCGGAGGTCTTGAGAACTGTACCCCTGGTGTCGTGGCATTTAACCCAGCCGTTGTGTCCTTTCCTTCATTGATCTAGCGTAGCGCGATTCGGCCAACGTTCGAGTGGAATCGGGTAAACTGTGCAGACGCGGTCATACCAAACCGCTCGGTAAACTAACATCCAAAACCGCGTCTGTAACAATATATTAAGTTCTGAATCAAAAACAAAGGTTCTGTAATATTGACAGTGAAATAAAGAATTGTGGAGACCAAATACTTTTGTCAATTTCAACTTATTTTTTGAGAAAATTGTGAGTTATTTGAAAAAAGTGCAAGGGTGCCAATATTTTTGGCCACGACTGTACAACTGGTTGTATGATTTATGTGGCTTCTGGTTGTATGATTTATCAGAGAAGGGAGTCGGGCAATGTACCGTTGATGTGGTGCCCCCTGTAGGTTGGGGTAGGAATTTGGAGTTTAACCATGGTCCTGGTGATAGTTGGCTGATTCTTTGTCAAAAGACAATGAAGGATATCTCAAGTCCACCAGCAAATGCTAACAGATGTATTTCAAGCTTAATACCCATCCAGAGTACTCATTGAAGCCATGCTTTCCCTGAGAAACATCAAGGGACAGTTTAAAGTCAGGTTGATAATCGAACCCATACTAGACAGCTAAAATATGAGAGATATAGTCATTGATGATGAGGTGTAGAGAGTACGACGTACCGAGGTGCATGATTGATCAATGGTTCAGGTCGGTAGTGAGGAAAATTATATGATTTGAACTCCTTCAGCTCAGATACTCTTGGCCAGGATGCATCGTCAGGGGTTCCTGCAATTAATTGCAGGCACAGGGCAACACAGATAGCTTAGTGTGACCAGAACAGCAAGTGAAAACTAATAACTAGAAATAATCAAATGGCAGACAAACTGCCTTTGTGCAAACCCTGTCAGTAACACAAAATATGATGGCAAAGAGTGGACGAAAGCAACAGCATGTTGATTTAGGTATGCGAACCAGCATGGGAAGCAAACAGAAGCTGAATAATCTTACTATAATAAATAGAGGTTGTGTGGCTGTTGCTATGTTGCCTTTATTCACTCATCTTTATCACATGCTTTCTTCAGTTTGTCACTCATTGGATTCTTCTCAATTCCTCCATCCTCGACAGCGGTGATTACTATATTGATCGTAGTGCTACCCTTGACAATTTTACGTTTCTTTGACTCCCCGGCCACTAATCGCGGTCATCTGTGTCACCAAGAAAAAAATTCCGGTACAGTATTACAAATCATCATCTTTATCTTATGATATGGAGTATGATATGTTGTGATCAATAAAATGTCTTTCAAATATGACAAAAATGAGAAAGTGCAATTCCAAGTATGTGCCACAGCACATTACCTATCAGAGGAGGGCCAATAAGGCTACTAGTGTTATCAATTGAGGATGCGTTTCTGGGTGGTAATTTTCAGTCATCCTAACATGGCCAAATTAAATACTAAAGGCTTTATGAGCCCTCTTGGCAGGAGAATCTGCTGGTGTGTTTGCGAGATGTTTTATATCATAATTAAGGGAATGTTTCACTAAAAAGCATGAATGAAGGTCAAGCAATAACAATTGGTAAAACAGACAACGTGCAAGTGAGGCTGATTGGAGCGTCCTTGACGCGGCACTGCCCTGGCCATGCAGAACAACACACGTTGTTCCTATTTGGTGGAGTGTTGGGGAGCAGCAAAGACATAGTGGTGTGGCTTGGCGAAATTGCACCATGTTACAAAATGAAAAAGCGAAAATTTTGAAGGGTAAATAGAAACGTTTTACGTACTTTGTCAATGGCGTTAAGTTGAAAAAGTGTAAATATAATGGGCATAAATAGACAAATACCTGTATTTTCTTCTTTTTGCTATTTTTTTTTTACATTGCTTCCAGGCTCATAGTAAAACTTTTCTGTAGACTACATGAGGCATAAATATATTACCAGACTATAGAGTTCATAGAACACGATACTCTGTGAAGTGTTAAGTATGTACAGGAGAGCCTTGCTGTTTGCGGGGGTTACATTCTTGAAAATCCCCGTGAACAACAAATCCTCCAACTTAGGGAATAATGGGGAAAATAGGGTTAGGGACTTCAGCTTTAAAATTTGTTCAAACTATACCCTTAATTTACATGCTTGTGCATTGTTTTTGAGCTATTGATTTTCATGAACAAAACCGTTATTAAAAACACAAAATAAAGTATTATTTCACTGTATTAAAAACACAAAATAAAGTATTATTTCCCTGTATTAAGAACATAAAATAAAGTATTATTTCCCTGTATTAAAAACTCAAAATAAAGTATTATTTCCCTGTATTAAGAACATAAAATAAAGTATTATTTCCCTGTATTAAGAACATAAAATAAAGTATTATTTCCCTGTATTAAGAACATAAAATAAAGTATTATTTCCCTGTATTAAGAACATAAAATAAAGTATTATTTCCCTGTATTAAGAACATAAAATAAAGTATTATTTCCGTGTATTAAGAACATAAAAGAAAGTATTATTTCCCTGTATTAAAAACACAAAATAAAGTATTATTTCCCTGTATTAAGAACATAAAATAAAGTATTATTTCCCTGTATTAAAAACATAAAATAAAGTATTATTTCCCTGTATTAAGAACATAAAATAAAGTATTATTTCCCTGTATTAAAAACACAAAATAAAGTATTATTTCACTGTATTAAAACACAAAATAAAGTATTATTTCCCTGTATAAAAAACATAAAACAAAGTATTATTTCCCTGTATTAAGAACATAAAATAAAGTATTATTTCCCTGTATTAAGAACATAAAATAAAGTATTATTTCCCTGTATTAAGAACATAAAATAAAGTATTATTTCGCTGTATTAAGAACATAAAATAAAGTATTATTTCCCTGTATTAAAAACACAAAATAAAGTATTATTTCCCTGTATTAAAACACAAAATAAAGTATTATTTCCCTGTATAAAAAACATAAAACAAAGTATTATTTCCCTGTATTAAGAACATAAAATAAAGTATTATTTCCCTGTATTAAGAACATAAAATAAAGTATTATTTCCCTGTATTAAAAACACAAAATAAAGTATTATTTCACTGTATTAAGAACATAAAATAAAGTATTATTTCCCTGTATTAAAAACACAAAATAAAGTATTATTTCACTGTATTAAAACACAAAATAAAGTATTATTTCCCTGTATAAAAAACATAAAACAAAGTATTATTTCCCTGTATTAAGAACATAAAATAAAGTATTATTTCCCTGTATTAAGAACATAAAATAAAGTATTATTTCCCTGTATTAAGAACATAAAATAAAGTATTATTTCCCTGTATTAAGAACATAAAATAAAGTATTATTTCCCTGTATTAAGAACATAAAATAAAGTATTATTTCGCTGTATTAAGAACATAAAATAAAGTATTATTTCCCTGTATTAAAAACACAAAATAAAGTATTATTTCCCTGTATTAAGAACATAAAATAAAGTATTATTTCCCTGTATTAAAAACATAAAATAAAGTATTATTTCCCTGTATTAAGAACATAAAATAAAGTATTATTTTGCTGTATTAAGAACATAAAATAAAGTATTATTTCCCTGTATTAAGAACATAAAATAAAGTATTATTTCCCTGTATTAAAAACACAAAATAAAGTATTATTTCCCTGTATTAAGAACATAAAATAGAGTATTATTTCCCTGTATTAAGAACATAAAATAAAGTATTATTTCCCTGTATTAAAAACACAAAATAAAGTATTATTTCCCTGTATCAAAAACACAAAATAAAGTATTATTTCCCTGTATTAAGAACATAAAATAGAGTATTATTTCCCTGTATTAAGAACATAAAATAAAGTATTATTTCCCTGTATTAAAAACACAAAATAAAGTATTATTTCCCTGTATTAAGAACATAAAATAAAGTATTATTTCCCTGTATTAAGAACATAAAATAAAGTATTATTTCCCTGTATTAAGAACATAAAATAAAGTATTATTTCCCTGTATTAAGAACATAAAATAAAGTATTATTTCCCTGTATTAAGAACATAAAATAAAGTATTATTTCCCTGTATTAAGAACATAAAATAAAGTATTATTTCCCTGTATTAAGAACATAAAATAAAGTATTATTTCCCTGTATTAAGAACATAAAATAAAGTATTATTTCCCTGTATTAAGAACATAAAATAAAGTATTATTTCCCTGTATTAAGAACATAAAATAAAGTATTATTTCCCTGTATTAAGAACATAAAATAAAGTATTATTTCCCTGTATTAAAAACACAAAATAAAGTATTATTTCCCTGTATTAAAAACACAAATAAAGTATAATTTCCCTGTATTAAAAACACAAAATAAAGTATAATTTCCCTGTATTAAAAACACAAAATAAAGTATTATTTCCATGTATTAAAAACACAAAATAAAGTATTATTTCCCTGAATTAAGAACATAAAATGAAGTATTATTTCCCTGTATTAAAAACACAAAAGAAAGTATTATTTCCCTGTATTAAGAACATAAAATAAAGTATTATTTCCCTGTATTAAGAACATAAAATAAAGTATTATTTCCCTGTATTAAAAACACAAAATAAAGTATTATTTCCCTGTATTAAAAACACAAAATAAAGTATTATTTCCCTGTATTAAAAACACAAAATAAAGTATTATTTCCCTGTATTAAAAACACAAAATAAAGTATTTCCCTGTATTAAGAACATAAAATAAAGTATTATTTCCCTGTATTAAAAACACAAAATAAAGTATTATTTCCCTGTATTAAAAACACAAAATAAAGTATTATTTCCCTGTATTAAAAACACAAAATAAAGTATTTCCCTGTATTAAGAACATAAAATAAAGTATTATTTCCCTGTATTAAAAACACAAAATAAAGTATTATTTCCCTGTATTAAAAACACAAAATAAAGTATTATTTCCCTGTATTAAGAACATAAAATAAAGTATTATTTCGCTGTATTAAGAACATAAAATAAAGTATTATTTCCCTGTATTAAGAACATAAAATAAAGTATTATTTCCCTGTATTAAGAACATAAAATAAAGTATTATTTCGCTGTATTAAGAACATAAAATAAAGTATTATTTCCCTGTATTAAAAACACAAAATAAAGTATTATTTCCCTGTATTAAGAACATAAAATAAAGTATTATTTCGCTGTATTAAGAACATAAAATAAAGTATTATTTCCCTGTATTAAGAACATAAAATAAAGTATTATTTCCCTGCATTAAGAACATAAAATAAAGTATTATTTCCCTGTATTAAAAACACAAAATAAAGTATTATTTCCCTGTATTAAGAACATAAAATAAAGTATTATTTCCCTGTATTAAGAACATAAAATAAAGTTTATTTTCTTGAGTTAGTATTACTATTTTGTATGCAGTCTGTGGCTGCTGGTTGCATCATTGATGGGAGCACACCTGTGCCGCTGATGCAGTACCTCTTTTTCAGTAAGCTGATACTCATTTTGCCAACCTTGAAAGGATGGTTCCGTGCTTCATTAGTCGTCATTTCAGACGAGAATACCAAACAGACCAATGCATTTACAACCAATTTAATGCAATAAATGAAGCAATCCTACAACTTCAATATCTACATAAATATGAAGCAAATTGTAATGCTGGCATTCAACTCTGCTGATGGTGTTTCCTCCTGCTCTCTGCTGTTGCTTTTGTCCTGTTGCTTCCTGATGTGTTCAGTGTATTGGTACTAGCTCTTCCCCAAGCCACGACTATGTATACAAGATTTAAAAAATCAAAACAAAAATAAAAAGATGCGTTTTGGTGTACCAAGCATGCGAAATATCAAAGTGAGTTCATCCTCCACAGTTGAGCCTGGAAAAAGTGGTCGGCCAGCTGCCATCTCGAAAAAAATACAACCAACACCCCTGCAAGAAACAGAAGCAACAGATTTCAGCAAGCGGTTTAGCAGGATAACAAAATTGTATCAGTCAGAATTGTTGAAAAAAAGCAAGAAGAAAATGCAGTGCAAACATAGATTTGAGAAATAAATTATAGGACTGGATCGTAATAATAAATGATAAAATAAATAAAAAATTATAATTATACGAGTGCAATAAATTATAATTATATTATAAAATATAAGATACCTTAACATTGTCTGGACAATGGACACCATGCTAGGGTAATTTGACTTGTTTGTTTGTGCACTGCTGTGAGACGGTGATGTAACCTTTAGTAGCTAGGGAGGTTAAGGTGGGCGACGATGAGCTTCAATTGTGCTGAGAACGTGGGCTGGTTGGAAGAGCCATTCCAATACCCAGGACTTAAAGGGGAGGAATAGTTGTGCCATTTGGGTGGAAAGAACCAGGATTATTGACTGACAACCCCATGCCAGGTGCCAGGGCAGGAATGGGTATCAAAGGACTGCCACAAGTATTATGGACAGCAATTGGCAAAGGGGAGGGACACTCTGCTAGGCACTACCCCCAGGGAAAGTCCATAGAGGGTGAGGGGACATGAGCTAGCTCTCTCGATAGCTCTGTCTGTGTCCCCGATGTGCTATCTCTGGCAGTCATCTTTCTCAGTCTTGAATATATACATATATATTCAAACGACACCATGGTAAGATCTCCAACCTTTAATTGAACCAACAATGACAACGTTTCGGTTAACATGTGAAAAACCACATGCATCCATTAACCTTCCTCAAGAGTGATAAAATAATCTCAAAACCACTTTATATACTCAAAGGTGGGGGTGGGCAAAGGTGGACAGCCAATCAAAACACATATCACATCGCTCTCGTGAACTCGGACCGTTGTCACCAAATAAAAAAATTAACAGCACATTAACAGCTCAAAACCATCACGTAAATAAAACTGGATTATAACCCAAATGTTTAGCTAGACTCCGCAACAATCGGTAAAATTTTTGACAAGTGATCATAAGTTAGCGTAACTCTATTTTAAAATTTTACTGATTGTTCCGGATTGTAGCTTAACATTTGGGGTATAATCCAGTTTTATTACCCTCGCCTGAGGAGAGGGTATTGCATTTGAATCCGTTTGTTTGTTTGTCTGCACAGAATAAATATGATTTTCTATGCAGCTGTTGGTCCGATTGACAGGAAATTTTCACCACAAGTGCAACTCGACCTGTAGAATTTTTAAATTATAATTATGATGTCATATGTCACGTGGTACAGGCGCCATCTTGGAAAAAACGAACATTTTTGCACCTCTATATCTCTGAAAGCGCTGCATAGAAAAACTTGAGACATGGCTCATTGTAAAAACTCTCCATGGGGAATAAAACATGTTAATGATGATGTCATAGGTGCCTCAATTATGACGTCATAATTCGACAAGTACAAAACTTCATCCGATCAAGATGAAATTTCTGGAGCGTCGTCTCGGGATAAATTGGTGGATAAAAAAAATAAATGACGTCATCGGTCACGTGGTTTGGCCGCCATATTTGTTTCTAACACAAAAGACTTCAAAACCACTGAAAACACATCCTGGCGAGGGTCTGCGATCTGATTGCTCTTTCTTATTTACGTTATGGTTTTGAGCCGTTAATGTGCTGTTAATTTTTAAATTTGGTGATAACGGTCTGAGTTCACGAGAGCGATGTGATATGTGTTTTGATTGGCTGTCCAGCTTTGCCCACCACCTTTGAGTATATAAAGTGGTTTTGAGATTATTTTATCACTCTTGAGGAAGGTTAACGGATGCATGTGGTTTTTCACATGTTGTTAACCGAAATGTTGTCATTGTTGGTTCAATTAAAGGTTGGAGATCTTACCATGAAGTCGTTTGAATTTAGTCCCAACCACAAGTCTTTGCTTGTAATATATAAATACATATATATATATATATATATATATATATATATATATATATATACATATATATATATATATACATATATATATATATATATATTTGATTTATTGATTAATCAATTAATTGATTAATTATTTTATTTTTCGGTTAATTATTTAATTTTCATAAAGTTACAGATTCGGATGAAAGAGTAGCGGTTCAGCTATGCTATTAGGCAATCGATTAAGAAATTCACTATTTTACGATTATTTATTTATTTTAATTCCACAATTCGTCAATCAACTATTTATTTTCTTTCTCGTCTGGGCAATAATTTAAATTACCTTTTCAGCTATGAAGCTGATATTTGGAAAAGACAATGACCAAGTGATTTGGCTATAAAGGGTATTTATGATTTATTGATTAATCAATTAATCGATGAATTATTTAATTTTTCGATAAATTGCTCAATTAATTATTTTTCAAAAAGTTACAGATTCAGATGAAACAGTGATGGTTTAGGTATTCTATTAGCCAATTAATTAAGAAATTAATTATTTTACGATTATTATTCATTTATTTTAATTACACAATTAATCAATTAAGCAATCAATTATTGTTTCGATTTTCAGCATACCTGTCAGGCCAGATGCCTTCTTGTTTGTTTGTGAACAGGATATCTCAAAACGTTGTGGACGGATTCAGATAAAATTTTGTGGAGTGATTGGGTGTGTAACATGGACTAAATGATTATATTTTAGTGAAGATTAGAATCCGGATCTGGATCAGAGAATTTTTAAAGTGATTCTTCACCATTGAGAAAGAGAGCTAAAACCGATATACAGCACGATATCTCAAAAGGTTGCAGACGGATTCGGACGAAACTTGGCGGACAAGTTGGGTATGGGACAAGGATGAATCATTTCGATTTTGGTGTAGATCCGAATCCGAATCCTGATACAAGAATTTTCAAAATTGTTAAGCGATTCTTCACCATTGAGTGATAGGGCCAAAAACTATATGTAGCACGATATTTCAAAAAGTTGTGGATGACATGACAAAACTAGGTGGATGAGTTGGTTAGATGACAAGAACACGCCAAATAGATTTTGGTTCAGGTCGGGATCTAGATCTGACCTATCAGTGAGATAAAAAACGTAAACTGTTCAGCCTGGCGGAGGTATGGTCTCTAACGAGTGTCCTTCTAGTATGTCCAAGTCTCGCTCTATTTTGTCCTTCAACCCTGCTGTTGCTGTTTTCCCCATCTATAGCCTTTCTTTTGTTTTGTTGCAACCTGATCCGATCAGTGTTCTACCTCTTCCACAAGCCAGAATTTGTTTACAAAAGATCAGAGGCCAACCCGATCCATGTAAGTAGCATGGAGACCATTTGCTAGGCCATGTACAGGGATCCATTCCTTCTTTAAGCTCTTTACAGAAGCTCTTTACAGAAATCATCAATATTAATAAACTGTACTACACAGTGCCAGTCATCTCAGCAACAACATAGCGAAGCCATTCAGTCTTGAGAAGGGTGCAAACCTACCCAAGGTCAACCTTGAGCCAATAAAGGCTGAACAATGCTCCAATCTATGCGATGAAAGATCTCACAGACAAGATCAACACATTGGCATTAGCTTCAAGCAGGAAGTAATTTGATTTATTGAAGCTAAACAAATTCAGAAAATGCGCAAATGCACACGCCACTGAATTTTGTGCATGCGCAACAGAAATGCACGACTGAATTTTGCTGAAGTACTGTAGCTAAGTTTCAAAAATAAGGATAGAAAACTTTCATCACATTCAGCCCCATTGTGGAATTTTTTTTCTCTCTTCAGTCGTTGAAAAATGCAAAATATTTTACATCCCCAAAAATCCCAGAAAACGCCTGAGTGCGTAAAATGAAGCATAGTGCAGTGATGGCAACTCTTTTTACAAGTTGGGTACCCCCACTTTTGATGATGTTTGTACACCCCTAAATATGAGGACATGCTGCCAAAGTTATAATGGAGGCAAGGCATTAGTAGCTAAGTTACCACCTCGAACCACAAGTCTTCAGCTGCCAAAGTGCAATATAAAGCAAATACAATGATGCGATTGGTTACTTCATCAATTGCACTTATCCGTAAACTTCAAATTACATCAATCAATTTCAAATTAAACAAGCACATCTATACATTTCAGAGAAAAATGTACCACATGTCGATAGGAGTTGAATATTCCGTGGAACCAAGAAGCACATCAGGTGGACGGTACCACAGCGTCACAACTTCATTGGAGTACGTTTTTGTTGGCACAGACTTTGCCCTCGCCAAACCTGCAAAATCAATGAAGACTGCAATGGAATGCAAGGTTCCACTGCCCTCTTCCACCCTAATATATCACCTTGATCAAATAATTACAGGCAATAGTAAGGATGATAGTGTGCAGTATACAGAGTTATTGTGCCACCATGTGTCAAAGCAACTTTTAAACATATCGTAAATTACGTTGGTTGCCCTTCGTATCCGAAGAAGCCTGTTGATATGAAACGTGCGGACTATTTTGGTTAATTTGTTTGCAGTGCAGAAGATGCTGCAAACATATTATGGACAAATTGTAAAGATGCAGGTGTATATCGTCACCTTCGTGCCATTCTTGCCCAAGTCGAAAAAAGCGTTTACGACATAATCACAAAAAAGGTTGTTTTTTTTTCAGCCATCTGGATCAGTACTGAATTTAAATTCTGTTAAGTGAAGAAAACCTAGATTATCATTGCATGCAATTGCAGAGAAACATGTAACTAAGCTAAATTTATAAATAACAGAGATTATAAATCACCATGAGCAATTTTGGCTTGGGCAATTATGGCATGGAGAAGTGCTGGAGACAATATTGCTCACGGTTCTACCTAAATGCTGACGACCCTTTGGAACGAATTAATCAAGAAATTAATTTTTATGATACATTGACTTTGTTTTCATTTATACACTAGTTTTTTTAGGTCATCTCTAACTAGGGTTATAGAGATGGGTTCGAGTTCGTGGAATTTAATGGGAGGAGTCATTATTTCGGTGAAAGGTAAGCGCCTTTGGGCTTCTGGAAAAGCGCTAAACAAAATAAATGAATTATTATTATTATTATTATATACGATGAGCAGAAATGGCACTGAGTTGAACAAACACATTTTTTTCGGCGAAAAAAACGTGTTTAGACATTCTATTATGAATTGACAGTAACTAGACACAATAACCAATCACTAGATAACAAAATGTCATTTTCGATAAAATTCTACTTGAGCAAGAATGGCACGAAGGTGACGATATACAAGTGGGATTAAAATTACCTGCTAATCAAGCAATATCATGAATGAACAGTGAGGTTTAAGTACCGGTCTGAGATAAACTGAAGTGAGCTCGGGAAAAGGAAAGTGGAGCAAGATTGTCCTTAATTTCCAATAAAACAACACATCTGACACAAAAACACAAAATGAATCTTCAGCATCAGGACCATCCTGATGTGCGTGATGCACCCAACCAATTCAGGACTCGTACACACTCAGGACTCATCCACCCTTTAAAGGCAGTTGTACAACCAGCTATTTGCCGGCTACTGAACTCAATGAAAGAGTTGTTTATGCAAATAATGCAAGGAAACTTAGAGACAGATAAAGGTAATTGTATAGAGCTTGCTGTTTGGTCAAGTTGTTCAAA
Source organism: Myxine glutinosa (assembly GCF_964187855.1). Classification (NCBI taxonomy): domain Eukaryota; kingdom Metazoa; phylum Chordata; class Myxini; order Myxiniformes; family Myxinidae; genus Myxine; species Myxine glutinosa. The sequence continues at coordinate 38,772,967 of NC_136264.1, read as the reverse complement.
ACTTTTTTTTCTCCACTGACTGGGTTGCTTTCAATTTCAATGGCTGTTAACTCCCACCAACCAGCACTTGGCAAGCATGACGAGTGGGACAATCCTCAACACGAAATGAGAGAGGCCTTCATCCTGCAGTGGACCAAAATAGACTGGTTCAATGATTTTAAGGCAACTCTACCAATGTGGCACGATCACCCCAACTTGAAAATATGCGTCATTGACAATAAGTAAAACTAGCAACTCCAAAAGAGACAACCTGCAGCACACACTGTATAGTGTATAGGCCGACAACTAATGACTCACCCATGTGAACTTTTATTCTCAAGCTTAATATGAAGTAATCAAAACTAAAGGCAGAAACGGGCTGATCGACATCTAGAGCGAGCTAAAACGTTTGCCGAGTAAGACTAGTCCCCAAATTGGCATGTGTGCAAAAAGGATATAAAAACGGGGGAGGGGGGGACGTTCCAGCCTTTTTGTTAATCCTGTAGTCAGGGTTGGCACCAATGGGTCCAGCCAAGTTTTCCCCACCGAGGTAAAAAAAAAAAACCCAACTTCAATAAACCCAGTATTTTCCCCAGCAAAGTGGGTTCTTTTCAAAATCCCCATCCCTGTGTTTTTTTAAATATTTAACCCGTTGGGATAGCAGGGCGTCGTGGCGACCAAATATCAGGATGGGTGGGTTGGCTGGTAAATCTGGCTGAGAAACACTGGGTTAGAACATCCGCTCCGAGTCTGGGAGGTCAGCAGTTTGAATTTGACCCTGGCCGAATTATACTCATTAAAAAAATGGTATTTGCTGCTTCTTTGCTTCATGCTCAGCATTGAAAAAGGATAGAGCATGGACAAACAGCCATAGGTTGGCAATCAATGGCATAATGCGAATGCCATAATAATAATAATAATAATAATAATAATAATAATAATAATAATAATAACAATAACAATGAATTTATTGTCATATATATATATATATATATATATATATATATATATATATATATATATATATATATATATATATATATATACGATACACATCCAATGAGAAGTACTTTGATAGTGCGTGCTGAAAAAAATTACATTGAAAAATAAATAGATTAATTGTGAATAGAGAGCCTTAAAACAACATTTTAGTAATTAAATGAAATGAGAACATGAAATGTGGCAAGGTTTAAAATATCCATAACCATGCTTTAGATGCTCGCAAAACTTTAGGCACAGATTCAATGAGGGTGCGGATCGCAGTTGGGTACAAGCTGTCATGCAAGCGATTACAGTTGGTCTTGATGGAACGATCAAGTTTACCCGAACAGTGAAGTTCAAAAATGTCATGTGCTGGGTGGAACTCATCTCAAATGATAGTTTTTGCTCTTTTCGCTACTCGACTGGAGTATAGGCTCTCGATGGAAGGCAGATCACACCCAATAATTTTACAAGCAGTCTTTACTATCCTGTCAAGTTGGGATTGGTCATCACGTGTCGAGCTGCCATACCAAACAAGCTGCCATGTAAGGACACTCTCTATCACTGCACGATATAACCTGATCAACACAGGACAACCGACACCAAAACTTTTCAACCTTCGAAGAAAGAACAACTGTTTTTGAGCCTTTTTCAAAAAGTGATAGGTGTTTATCTCCCACTTCGGGTCATTGGAAATATGTATGCATAAAAATTTAAAAGTGACAATCTCAACTTCAGCATCGTGAATAACCATGGGTTGAATGGGAGTTTTATCTTTCCGAAAGTCAACAATAATTCCCTTTGTTTTTACGAAGTTGAGTTCGAGATTGTTTAAAGAATACCATTCCACAAGTTTTTCGACTTGATTGTGGTAATCACTTTCATCACTATTGAGAATCAGGCCAGCAACGGTAATGCTGCCTGCAGCTTTCACCACCAGTGATCTATCAGATGACGCGACACAATCATGAGTGAACAATGAATATAACATCAGGGATAAAGCACAGCCCTGAGGTGCTCCAGTGTTCAGGGTGATGGTCTGAGAAATTTTCGGCCCAACTTTGACCACCTGTGATCTGTCTAAAAGAAAATCGAAAATCTAGTTACAAATCGAACCATCAAGACCAAGTTCCTCGAGTTTAAAATGGAGTTTGTGAGGTGAAATGGTATTGAAAGCAGAACTAAAATCTAAGAAAAGTAACCTAGCAAAGATAGATATACGTTTATCGATATAGTTTAACATGCGATGGAGAGTGAATGAAGCAGCATCACCAACTGAACGATTACAGCAATAGTCAAACTGATAAGGGCCAAGTGAAGCAGGAAGAACAGATTTCGGGTATAGTAAAACTAGATGTTGGAAAGATTTCATAATGATGGATGTGTATGCGACTGGTCTATAAATCATTGAGGCAACTCACTGGGGAACGCTTTGGCACAAGGATAATTCTGGACTTATTCAAAAGCGGGGATTTTACAAAGCTGAAGTGACCAGTTGAAAGGTAAAGTTAGAATGGGCGACAGTTCATCAGCACAACACCGCAGCAGGCCGGGGCTGATACCATCAGGACGAGTCGTTTTCCTGACCTTCAAATTCATCAGGGGATGCCAAGTGTCATTTTTGGAGATTACAAAAGTTTGAGGAAACACTTCATCTGTGGGTGGCGCTGTGCTCACCGGGCGATCAAATCGCCTGTAAAAAAAAAATCAGTTTGTCGGGCAATGTGTCGTCGTCATTCATTGGAGATTTTTCAACTTCGACTTGTAACCAGTGATCATGTGGAGACTCTGATAGAGTTCTTTAGCATCGGCACTCACGATGTTCTCCTCCAATTTTTCCCAGTAATCGGACGCAGCATATTTAATGGTCTTACGTAGTTGAGATGCAAATTTCCTGGCAGAATTTCATGTTGTCCAAGAATCGATGTCAGCGGCACTTTCTGTGAAGACGCTCCAATCCGTGCATGTATAGCAACCACGTAAGCTCTCAATAGCATTCGTGGACCATTGGGGAATTGATCTTTCATGGGCTTCTGGAGCTTCATTTGCGTTGGTAAGCAGGGACAAGATGGATCATGTTGTCCTAGGAATCACCGAGTGTGATATGCTGCAGAGAACGATATGCGTAATTGATCGTCGTGTAGCAATGATCCAAAAGCATGTCCTTTCACGTGTTACAAGTAACATCAGAAAGGCATGCCGATATAATTTTGGTAATCCCTTCGGTAAATTGGTATGACTCAAATATCCGGGAATGATGGATAGTGCTCCTGGATTTGCATGTTCATGTTAAGTAATAATGTCCAAAAGCTGTTTAATGGTAAATGCTACACCGACTTCAAGGGGTGTATAAGCAGCAGTTAAGATTAAAAAAGAAAATTCATGTGGAAGGTAAAAAGAACGACGACGAATGACGAGAGTTTCCACTCTGGCATGCAGAAATGAGAGATAATCTTGGAGTCTGTGCACCATGAATCGTTCACTAGGAAACACAATCCACCACCTTTCTCCTTCAAAGTCGAGTCGCCATACTTCGGCGCCATGACAACCAACCATAACACCATGACTTGCCACCTTACCAGATTTAAATCCAATTGAACATCTGTGGGATTTAATTGATCATCCCATTCAAACTCTACCAAGACAGTCACAGATGATCTGGAACAGGAGCCGATTTTGGCACAGAATGCCATTCCCCAGGCTCAGATATCAGTGCTTATATGAGTGATGCTTATATGAGTCGGAGGAGTAATACACCTGGACTGGGTATGTCCAGGTGTATTACTGGACATACCCAGTATTGAAATTGTTCCTTCCAGGTAGGATTGTGATATATAAATATTCACCACAACTCAGCATTACGTGATTAGGTCACAATGACATGTAATTATTCAGCATCTATCTGTCAGAAGTTTGCACCTCATCCTCATTTTCCAGTCACATGTTTGTTAATTTTTATGGCAGAGTCTACATCAGAGCGAGTCTGTATGTTTGTTCCTTCCTTTCACGTTTTCAAACCCCGAGGCCAATTTCACCGAAATTTCATGTACCACATTCATTTTTACCTCTGCCACCGAAGGTGGATGGAGGTTATGTTTTCACCCCTGTTTGTCTGTTTGTGAACAGGATATCTCAAAAAATTGTGGACGGATTCAGACTAAATTTGGCGGAGATGTAGCGTATATTACAAGGACGAAATGATTCGATTTGGGTGAAGATCCGGATCCGGATCCGGCTACGAGAATTTTTAAAGTGATTATTCACCATTGGGAGAAAGGGCCAAAAATGAAAAAAGCAGGATATCTCAAAAAGTTGTGGACGGACGATTTTGATTAAATGTGATTCTGTATTGTGATTTTCTGGTCTACTCTGGGATACAAAACGTAAACTGTTCACCTGGCGGAGGTATGCTCTCTTCAGAGTGCCATTCTAGTTCCATCTGGAAAGGTCAATGTCACAATAAAAAAAAAAAACTTTCAATTCTTCATTAAATTGATGTAACAACATTAAATAACAGCACTCATGGCGATTAAGCATCGTACCTCACACATGACTTCCTTGGCCGAGAGATGGGTGGCGTTTGAGTGCGCCTGAGCGTGCTAATGTCGATACCTCTGTCAGTAATCAAATATGTTGCATTGAAACATTTATTTTCTGTATGCATAATGGAAATTAAATATAAAAAGTTTCCAGTCTCGGCCGAACTACACTGAGTCAAACGAGTGGTCACACAATCCTGCATGACCTCACAAAGGAAATGAGACCATTTGGCTCAACATTTCCGTGTTGCACTCCAGAGTGAATTGTTGCTACAGTTGGAAAATATCCATTTCTGGGTTGCGATATATTAGATATTTCTGGGTGTTTCTTCCCCCTGGTAATTATTTCTCCAAATGTCCCTCTGTTGTGTCTCTCTACCCTGCTGTTGGTGTGCTTCCCTCTTTTTCACTGCGTTCATGTATTTATGACTGTTTACTTATGACTTAATCTTACCGAACAATAACCGTCTGGATGTTTTACTAAAGTCTAAGTAACCTGTCTTGATAGGGTGACCCAACGTACAGTGCATTCAGAAAGTATTCAGACCCCTTCACTTTTTTCACATTTTGTTATGTTGCAGCCTCATGCTGAAATCGTTTCAATTCATTTTTTCCCTCATCAATCCACACTCAACATCCCATAATGACAAAGAGAAAACAGGATTTTAGAAAGTTTTGCAAATTTATTAAAAAGAAAAAACTGAAATTTCACAATGACATAAGTATTCAGACCCTTTGTTATGACACTTGAAATTTAGCTCAAGTGCCTCCCATTTCTCTTGATCATCTTTGAGATGTTTCCACACCTTGATTGGAGTCCACCTGTGGTAAATTCAATTGATTGGACATGATTCGGAAAGGCACACACCTGTCTATATAAGGTCTCACAGCTGACAATGCATATCAGAGCAAAAACCAAGCCATGAGGTCGAAAGAACTGCCTGCAGAGCTGAGACTGGATTGTGTCGAGGCACAGATCTGGGGAAGCCTACAAAAAAAATTCTGCTGCATTGAAGGTTCTCATGAGCACAGTGGCCTCCATAATTCTTTTAAAATTGAAGAAGTTTGGAACAACCAGGACTCTTCCTCGAGCTGACCGCCCGGCCAAACTGGGCAATCGGGGGAGAAGGGCCTTGGTAAGAGGTGACCAAGAACCCGATGGTCACTCTGGCTGAGCTCCAGAGATCCTGTGTGGAGATGGGAGAAACTTCCAGAAGGACAACCATCACTGCAATACTCCACCGATCTGGGCTTTATGGCAGAGTGGCCAGACAGAAACCTCTCCTCAGTGAAAGACGCATGAAAGCCCGCTTGGAGTTTGCAAAAAAGCACCGAAAGGACTCTCAGACTGTGAGAAACAAGATTCTGTGGTCTGATGAAACCAAGATTGAACTGTTTGGCCTCAATTCTAAGCATCATGTCTGGAGGAAACCAGGCACTGCTCATCACCTGCCCAATACCATCCCAACGGTGTAGCATGGTGGTGGCAGCATCATGCTGTGGGGGTGTTTTTCAGCAGCAGGGACTGGGGGACTGGTCAGGGTTGAGGGAACAATGAACGGAGCAAAGTACAGAGATATCCTTAATGAAAACCTGAAACAGAGCACTCAGGACATCAGACTGGGCCGAAGGTTCACCTTCCAACAGGACAATTACCCTAAGCACACAGCCAAGACAACGCAGGAGTGGCTTAGGGACAACTCTGTGAAGGTCCTTGAGTGGCCCAGCCAGAGCCCTGACTTGAACCCAATCGAACATCTCTGGAGAGACCTGAAAATGGCTGTCCACCAACGGTCCCCCATCCAACCTGACAGAGCTTGAGAGGATCTGCAGAGAAGAATGGCAGAAAATCCCCAAATCCAGGTGTGCAAAGCTTGCCGCATCATACCCAAGAAGACTCGAGGCTGTAATCGCTGCCAATGGTGCTTCAACTAAGTACTGAGTTAAGGGTCTGAATACTTATGTCAATGTGATATTTCAGTTTTTTCTTTTTAATAAATTTGCAAAACTTTCCAAAATCCTGTTTTCTCTTTGTCATTATGGGGTATTGAGTGTAGATTAATGAGTGAAAAAATGAATTTAAACGATTTCAGCATTAGGCTACAACATAACAAAATGTGAAAAAAATGAAGGGATCTGAATACTTTCTGAATGCACTGTATATTTATAAACAGTTGGAAGTTTGTGGAATGCACACCCAGGGTAAACCCAAAGTTCTGAAACACACCATGAGATAGAGTTAATGGAGCAACAAACCGAAGTCTGCAAGCTTGAGTTCTCCGCGCTCGTTGATAAGCAGGTTTTGGGGCTTGAGGTCTCGATGAAGCACATGGCGTCGATGACAGTAGTTCAGGCCACGAAGAAGCTGAAACAGGAAAATCTGCACAGGCAAAATAAAAAAATCAATAGAACTGCAAACAAACCATTGCTGTGCGTAACTCTTTTCTTGTATAGTACACCAGAATCAGAAATATGTATAGCATCACGTCGCTTTTAAGGTCAGTGGTGGGAAGTTGGGAAGGCAACGACAAACCTGGGAAACTACTGCTGGGAAGGCAATGACAAACCACCTGGCATAACTCTTGCCAAGAAACTGTTTTGGCAACACCAACACTCTGCAACAGAGTATGGTACACCAGAATTTGAAATATGTATAGCATCATGTCGCTTTTAAGGTCAGTGATGCTCCTTTTCTTTTATGTATCCTTCCAGACCGCAACCTCACCTCCTAGCTGGTGATCAGCCGTGCAGAGGCAATGTGTTTGTGTGGCAGACGACACTTGTTACGAACAGGTCGTGCAGCATTTGCTGTTATGGTACTCCACCCGTGCCTAGCTGCCTCATCAAGTTAGTGGGTTCAATTTCTATTTAACCAGTTTAGCATTGTCACAAATAAACGATTTGGCAGTGTCATCCTGGCGAGCCAATAAAAATAAAAAAAACCACCTTTAGAGGCCATTTTTCCCCGCAAGCGGGGGTTGGCCTTTTTCGGGAACTGTGGTTGTTGTTGTTTTTCGGTCCCCTTTTTGAAGCAATGTTTTACGGCCGGATGCCCTTCCTGACGCCAACCTTTTTTGCCGCCTTTAACGACAAACAGGGAATTACCAGTGAACTGGTACTCAATTTGCCGACCTCGGAAGGATGACAGGCTGAGTCAACCCCCCTGGCGTTAATTCAGCGATTGACCGGGATTCGAACCCAGGATCCTAGGATCCTAAGCCGGCACCCTAGCCGCTAGCCCAACACCAGGGACTGTACTGAGTACTGTACGCTAGCCCAACACCTGGCGAGCAATAATGAATATAATTTATAAATAACTATACATAATATAAATTTATAAATAATAAAACGATAAATCATAATTTGCTCTCCGGATCAAAGGCAGTCAAGTGGGCAAAATGCGAGCTCCAAGCCACCTCTCATTGGTACATCATCCAAAATGTACAAAATACACTTCTTTTTTGCTAATTACTAATATTTATTTGTTTACTTGTGCTCATTCAAGATTTCAGGTTATATATATCATTCTCATGCCCCCAGAGGTAAAGCATTTATCCTGGAAATAGCGTGTCCAGTCCATGCATCCACATCAAAACAATGCGAATTGCTATTGCGCAAATCTCTCAGAAACCTATACCCCCTCCCAACGCCTTCCCATTCCCCTCCCCACTCAAACTTCAGAAATGATGGTGGCAAATGCACCCATTATTGCATCCCTTCCCCCTACTCCTGACACCAATGCTTTATAATGGCAACAAAATTTTCATGGCTTTCCATGGAAACATTGATGATATTGCCAATTTTCCATCGTAAGAATGATATGGCCTAAATATGAAACAAAGCAGCAAGACATTATTTACGTATGTAAAAGGTAAAGAAAACGTAAAGACAAGTGTGCCCCCCTATAAGGAAAAGCACAGAAGAATTTGTGGATGATGATGGTGAGATGGCAGGCTTATTAAATATTTTAACAGTGGAACGTAGGGTGGTCACAAGGTTAAATCTTTCACGTGGACCAAAACCAATTAAGTGATGGATGGTCCACAGAGACCATCCGCCAGGAAAAGCCGAATAGATCTTTTCTTCGGTTTCCGAAGTACAGAAACTCAAACGATATTTTTCAATTACAGCCGGTTCATCCATCTGAAAGGATGGGTGCCAATGATGTAGCCGGGATGAACCGCTGTGGCATTGTATCCTCCTAATGAGGGCTTTTGGAGCCAATTCACAATTGCCAGGAGTTTGACTCATGCCACGGTTATAATAGTCCCAAATACAAACCACGCACCAGGCCGACATCAGTGGTGAGAAACAGGTTTTATTATAAGCATGAAGTGGAGGGAATAACAAGGAAGGCACACACCGATAGCAATAATTCTCTGTACAATTTCCCCTGCACGCATTATATCTCGACGGCTTATGCGCAATACCTTATCTAGTCATACCAAAGAGTAAGACAGGGATAGATCACAAGACCGAGAAAAACCCTTGTTCCGACATAATGCTTACATGGGGTTGGTAGTGGTCTTCGTGAGAGACGTGTTAGGCGGCCCTGCATCCGGGCTACGTGGCTCGCCAACACAGTGCTTGTGTGGCATCGCTGGTTTTCCCCTCGTACTGACCTTCCGTACTCTTGCCTCAAATTCATCTTTTGATCTCAAATCCAAATTTCTTGAGTAGACAGCAATAATAACAAATTTGGCCTCACTGTTCCAATACTTATGGAGTCCTTGACATTAATGCCCTCCTTAATTAATATCATCCCTTTTACTCGATACAATACTGTATTTTACCCAGATTGCTAACCCTCCTCCTATTTTCACTTACTTACCACACCTATTGTTACGGATTCGTCACTTCCGTTGTGGTGGTTTGCATCCACTGTAAATATTTCTGATTCCATGTACTATTATTGTTTTCAAAAGGTTTATTGTCCATGAACTGTTTTCAAAAGGTAAAAAAGGTAATGTTAAAAGAAACAGGAAACCGGATCGGGAACCGGACGGCGAAGAGGAAGAAGGGGAAAAGAGGGCGGAGCGAGTGAGTCGGACAAGAAGGAGCCGAGCTACTGGCGGTCTGGAGCGAACGTTGGCGAGCAAGAGTCACGAGTGAACTTTTGGGATTCCCGGGAAAGGGATTCCTGCGACAGAGTTGTCATCGCTGTGACCGATCAACCTGCGTGTCAGGTTTTTGGCGGTGGATTCCGAGGAGAATTATCGCCGGGCCGTTACGTCTCAAGAACGGGTCGTCGGCCATTTTGACTTGAAGCGCTTCGCGCGTCGAGCATGGTTTCTTTGCTTCGTCAGCCGTTTTCCCCGCTTTCAGACGTATCTGGTGTGCGTGTGTGCACCGTGGCTTTTGAAGATTAATTTGCGGTTCGCCGACTGTGAGCCGCGAATGTCTATACCCGAGGGTGTGATCTCTCAGTAGCCTGGAGGGCGCCTTTGGATTTCCCAGTCGCCTTGAGGGTGCCTTTGTGCAGCTTAGGCTGTGTGACTGTACTTGCCATCCGCATGGGATTCTGGTCTCGATTGGACATCGTTCTGGCGATTGCTGGAGCGAATCAACGTTGGCTTGAAGCTGGGAATAAGAGACATTCTGGAATGTTCTTGGTTCACTCACTTGGAGCACAGTGAGTTATATATTACGAAACTGATAGTACCATCATAGGACATATTGATTGTACTTTTGATTACTATTATTGTTGTACTGTTATTCTTGTGTGATCTTAATACAATATGTGTTTGTGAGTAACAATTGGGGTGGCTTCTCCATTGCTCTTTGACATACAGAATATCACATTTTTCTGCCGTGACTCCTCTCGGGGCTCGGAGGTACACCATGACCAGGGGGTCGGGGAGGAGCACGTAACACCTATACATATTGTGTAGCCTTCCAGTCCAATCCTCCAATTTCTCTGCACAATAAACCATGTGTCACTTACTGAAATTATATTGTACTCCCCAGAAAATCGGTACTGACTTTACTTCTAAAAACTTCCTCCATGCTAATTAAATTGTTACAGTTTTCAGCCGGGACCTGCTGCCTGATCCGAATCCTGACAAACCACTATTAACCTGTTGACTGCCCTCTCTTGCTGTCAGTCAAATGCCCTGGATCATGTACAACAAGCGTATTTCAGTTACAATCATTTATTTGCGCATTGTCACCATCTTGAAGTACTTTTTGATGTACTTGATGTACATGATGCACCATCTTGATCTGGTGTTGATTGCGGAAAGTATGGATGGACTGAAGGAAAAGATGAACAAGTGGAAGGAATGTATGGAGACAAAAGGTCTGAAGGTGAATATCGGAAAGACGAAGGTGATGGCAAGTGGTAAAGCATGTGGTGAGGTGGAAAGAACTGGGAAGTGGCCCTGTGCTGTGTGTAGGAAGGGTGTCGGAGTGAACTCCATTCAATGTACAATGTGCGCTGAGTGGGTTCATCAAAAATGTAGTGGTCTGAGAGGGTCATTAACCAGTGTGGCAGCTACATTTAAATGTAAGGTGTGCACAGAGGGAGCTGCAGATGGAGGAAATGTTGAGTTGGATCTTCGAGACGGCGTGAAGCTGGAAGGTGTGAAAACATTTTGCTACCTCGGAGACATGCTGAATGGAGAAGGTGGATCAGACTCGGCAACGGTTGCTAGAGTGAGATGTGCATGGAAGAAGTTTCGGGAACTGAGTGGCGTGCTGATGATGAGGGGAGTGTCGTTGAGGCTGAAGGGAAAGGTGTATGCTGCATGTGTGAGAAGTGTTATGATTTATGGGAGCGAGACATGGGTAATGAACGTAGAGCAGCAACGAAGGTTGGAAAGGGTGGAAATGCGAATGGTTCGACGGATGTGCGGAGTATCGTTGAGAGAGAGGAAGACAAATGATGAATTGTGAAAGATGATGGGAATAGAGCCTGTGATTGATGCTGTGAAGAGGAACAGGTTGAGATGGTTTGGTCATGTGTTGAGGAAGGATGAAAGTGACTGGTTGAGAAGTGATGGAAATGAATGTAGAAGGAAGTAGAGGACGGGGAAGACCGAGAAAGACTTGGCTAAAGATGGTGGAAGAAGAAATGCGGGCAAGGGGGTTAACAAGGAGAGATGCAGAAAATAGGGCAAAATGGAGAAGATTGTCATGGGGACCGCAAGGCTAACCCCCGCTCTAGTAGGGAAAATGGCCTTTAAAATGCATGTTGTTGTTGTTGTTGTCACCATCTCTTCTTTAGTCTTTGTTGAGCTGAAGTGAGCTTGGTGCTGATATCATATCTGAGCACTTTAATGATTTTCAATATCACAAATAGAACAAAAAACTACATTTCTACCACAACAGAGTAAGAAAGTATGGCAGAGAGGGTCGACAAACCTTCACGTTATGTATGCTCATTATATTGCCGCAGTCATCCATGTACTGCTTCAAGTCTTTTTCCTGAAAAAACAAACAAAAATGGATTAGCATCTTTCTTTGTACCTTTTATAGAATCTGTGCAATTCAAAAAGTAACAGCAGCTGTAACAAAACCCACATGACCAAGACAAGGAAAACAAAAATTGCTGATTGATAAGAACATCCCGTGAAATTTCCATCATACGTGATGTCTGTGTGTTTCCACGTACGTCACACCTTGGTAACGACAGTGTGATACCTGTAGCTGTCTTGGGTGAGGTTATTTAATGTCAGTGCATGTGCTGCTGTTATTAGTCCCCTACCGGTTTCACCAAAGGGGACTATAGGTTTGCTCTCCGTCTGTCCGTCCATCTGTCCATCTGCCCATCTGTCCATCCCACCTGTGGTTTTTCAGACTTTTTTCCCCATACCCTTTAACGTATTCGACTAAAACTTGGCACATGGCTTTATTATGAGAAGTTACAGAACAAGTTCGAGTTTCAGGGCGTTTAATCAGGTTTTCACAGAGTTATGCCCTTTTTGGACTGACAAAATATCACATCATTAGGGGTGATATTGTATTGCAAAAGGGTTGTATTGGTAGGGTAGGGGTGTATTGCAAAGCAATTCTCATTCTTATGTTGCATAAATTTTCCTAAAATTCTGACGGATTATCTTTATTATTCCCACTAACCTTTCCTAACCCAATAATCTTACTTACTTGCTCGCTTTAGTGTTTTCTTCCCTCCTCCTTCTCCTCTTTTCCTGTTCATTCCCTGGATGTTTAGCCCACTGTCAGTTCTATATTGCTCTTACATGAGCCTCACTCCTGCAAATAAATGAGTGAGTAAATGGATAGTTGGGGGTGGGGGGGGGGGGTGGGTGGAGTGGGGAGAAGATCTATTCAATTGAATGGAAAATACAGTGTTGATAGTTACATTATTTATGCACATGAAACTTAAAATAATATTTAAAAGGCAGTCAAGACCAGAGAACACAGGCAGGCCCTGACTTATGAACAGGTAAGGTTTCTGAACTTTGTTCATAAGTCGAATTGGTCGTAACTCAAAAACTGCCTTTTTAAAATATATATTTATTTATTTTGTGAATGGCCTAAAATGCCGACTGGTGCTGCAGGGCAACTAACCTTCAGTACTGTCTCAATCATTGAATGAATGAGGTCCAAAGATCTACGATAGCCTCAGGTGTTGGCAATTTAAGACATCTAACTGCATTTATTTAAATGGAACTTTCTTCGTAAGTACGGGTGTTCGTTCTTATGTCGGGAGTTCGCAAGTTGGGGGGCTGCAACTTAAAATATAAGAAACCCCCACCAGTTTAAAACTACAGGTTTCCAAGAAACATCCAGTCACAGATGCATCTTACCATCAAGGATGCCAAGTCCTTGGTGTCCTTGTGTTTTATACTTCTCCCTCTCCCCCCACCCCCCCTTCCCACGCCTCCTCCCCCAAGCCCTCTCCCTTCCACACATCTCCCTGCTCTCAAATGTTGTGTTTGTGTGCTTCCCCTTCTCTCCCCATCTTGTTTCCGCTCCCTCTTTTTATATATTTTGTTTGTCTGGTTGATTTGTTTGTGAAGTAAATGTTAGCTCTTTCACGAGCCTCGATTCAGTATACAAAAAAAAAGAAGAAAAAAAGGAAACCTCATCAATGCATGCTTATAACTATCTGTGTCATCAATGCAGCAACTTGGTTGTGCGCATCGTTCGGGCCTCTCAAGGTACCTACCAGGTATTCAAACACCAGTGTAAGCGTTTTTTCCGTATGTATAATATCATGGAGTGTAACGATGTTGGCATGCTTGAGGTCCTTTAGAAGCGACACTGTAGGCAGTCCGGGGAAGTAAAAGGGATAAATTAAACACAAAAATGAAAAATTTCAATCATACATGAAAGCAGAGGCGTGGTGGAAATCAAAATTTGAACAAGTACAGATACATTCAAAGTACACCACCCCAATGCCAAATAAATAAATATCCTCCAGTGCAGTATTGCTGGGGCGCCTTCGGTGCCCGGAAATACCGCCGTGCAGCACATATAGAGGGGGTATTGGGAGGGAGAGGTGTACAATAATTTATTGATTATTTTCATAATTAAAATCAATATATAATAATCGTAAAAGAATACAACAACAACAACATGCATTTTAAGGCCATTTTCCCTGCAAGAGCGGGGGTTATCCTTGCGGTCCCCATGACAATCTTAAATTTGACAATCGTAAAATAATGTCTTAATCAATTGGCTAATAGCATGCCTCAACCACCAGTGTTTCAACCGAAGCTGTAACTTTTTGAAAATCAAGTCATTAACTAATTGAATAACTAAATAAGTAATCGATTAATTGATTAATTAATAAATCAAAAATACCCTTTACAGCCAAATCACTTGGTCACTGCCGTGTCCCATACTCCATTTCAGCGTGCGTCATGCAGCAACTGGAGATGGAATAGGAAAGGAGCGGTGTACAAAACTATAACAAAAGCATACTCATATGTCTTCATACAAAATATGAAAGAGTTTGTCTGTAGAGTTTTTTTTTTTTGTTTGTTTGTTTGTTTTGTATACTGAATCGAGGCTCGTGAAAGAGCTAACATTTATTTCACAAACAAATCAACCAGACAAACAAAATATACAAAAAGAGGGAGCGGAAGACAAGATGGGGAGAGAAGGGGAAGCACACAACCACAACATTTGAGAGCAGGGAGAAGTGTGGGAGGGAGAGGGCTTGGGGGCAGGAGGTGTGGGAAGGGGAGGGAGGGGGGGGGGGGGGAGGTATAAAACACAAGGGGACCGAAATTAGCGGGGGTAGAAAAGATCAAGGTTTTGGATGGGGGAGGATAAGAGATGGTGGTGAACAGCTGTTTTAAAGACCTGGAGGGTGGAGTGGGATTGAAGAGTTTGTTTGTTTGTTTGTCTGTTTGTTTGTCCAAAGTTTGTCTCAAAAAAACTGCTGTCTTGTTGACATATTGGAATTTTAGGTTGACCTCCCTGTCTTGACAAGACCTTGCAACAACTTGAAGGTTAAAAAAAAGGAATACTATATATAGTTCATTTTCAATATGTACTCCAATTGTGTTGTTTTGGCAAAAACAGAGTTTAACTATATATTTATCAAATTATTACCGGCACCGAAGGTGACCGACTGCAGGTTATGTTTTCACCCTTGTCTGTCTATTTGTCGGTGAACAGGATATCTCAAAAAGTTGTGGATGAATTCTGGAAAAAATTGGTGGACAGGTTGGGTGTGTGACGAGGACGAATTGATTACATTTTAGTAAAGATCCACATCCGGATCCGGCTACTAGAATTTGTTTTTAGTGATTCTTCACCATTCAAAGTCGGGGCCAAAAACGACATATAGCATAACATTTCAAAACGCTATCGACGGATTTGGACGAACCTTGGTGGACAGGTTGGGTGTGTGACAAGCAATAATTGATTCGATTTTGGTGAAGATCCAAATCTGGATCCGGTTACGAGAATTTTTTTTAATTTTCAAGTGATTCTTCACCATTGGGTGATGAGGCTAAAAACGATAAACTCCATGATATTTCAAAAACTTGTGGACGAGTTAAGACAAAACTAGGTTGGGTGGATGAGTTGGTTAGATGACAAGAACAAGCCAATCTGATTTTGGTTAAGGTCCAGATACAGATTCGGCCTATCAGTCGGATACAAAACACACACTGTTCAGCCTGGAGGAGGTATGTGCTCTACTGAGTGCCGTTCTAGTTTCCTGTGTCAATGGAAACATCTTCTCAAGTATCAAACACATTTATTTGCATACATTCCTTTATGCGCCATTAATCTCGCTATCATCCTTTGCACGTTTCTCAAGCTTAGAAAATAAACAATTCAACCAACATTAAACTCATAGTAAATAAATAATACACAATCATCAGAGTTGTTGTTTTTACCTTTTACTTTCGAGATTTGCATCAATAAATCACAGGCATTATTTTTATCCTCTACATAACACTAATTGCTGAGGAAACATTGTACGTTATTCAAAGTTGTGCTGATAATCCTGGATCAAGAATTTCAAACATTAAGACATCATCTCTTCAGCCTATATTTAATGTCCAAAAAGCTTTCACAACATAAGCAGAGCCAGTAGTTCAGTTGCTTAATGAATGAATGAATGAATGAATGAATCATCATTTTAAGGCCATTTTCCCCGCTAGAGCGGGGGTTAGCCTTGCGGGTCCCATGACAATCATGGTTCCCTGTTTGAGGCAATGTTTTTATGGCCGGATGCCCTTCCTGACGCCAACCTTTGGTCACGCTCTTAGGATGCGCAAGGATACGGTGTACCTATTCTAAATCGGGGTACACACCGTGATCATTCATCCCAGCAAGCTGGTACTCAATTTGCCGACCTCAGAAGGATGACAGGCTGAGTCAACCCACCCCCCCTGGCGTTAATTCAGCAATCGACCGGGATTTGAACCCAGGATCCTAGGATCCCAAGCCGGCACCCTAACCGCTAAGCCAACACCAGGCTTCCCTGTTTGATGCTTCCCTGCTTAATGTAATCATTAATACGATGGCTGTTTTCCAATCCCAAAAATTCTGTCAAAACTACCATGCCCACCATTCTTTGTTGAAACAGCACTTACTTTACCTTTTTCATGATTGCTACCCCACCCCCTCCACTCCCACTGCCTCCACCCATCCCCCTCACCCCCAAAATCCATTGAACCAACCTCCACCTCAACAATTATTTCTCATATATTTTAACCGTGAAGTTGTATATTACCATCATTTTCTTCATTGTCACTCTTATTGCCATCCTCACCACAAATTGTTACAACTGGCATAATATTAAATCAAAAGCAAACGACACAAACTACTGCATAAACACTTTCCCCAAAGAATGTATCAAAATTGAATAAAACACGGAGCAAACACAAATTCACGAATACAAGACGGACAAAAAAATATTATCAGTCCTGGTCAAAATCGTTTCACACTCCCAAAATATCAAAATTTATTGTAACCTCACCTGCTCCCCTCATGCGTGCCCCCCCCCCCCCCCAAGGAGGTCAGTGTTGAGCTGTGGTACTATGGGATGCAACCCCTTCTGCCACGGTTAATAAATACTCATCTACAAACTCAGTAAACATGTGGGCAGACTCAGCCTGAAAATATCTGTGATAACTGATAAGGGTTGCCCTTCACGGCCGATGAGGACTGTTCACAAAGCACATGTGAACACCTGGGAGAGCTAATTTGTTTACATTGTAGGAGCTGCTGCCTATGCAGCTACCACATTCTGAGATTAAAGCAATCTAACCTGATGTCAAAGAATATCTGAGAACACCAGTCCCCTTCTGCAGGCAGTTTGTCATGGGAATTTGGAATTTGACCAAGGTGCCAGTGATGGCTCACTACAAGACAACTGATAAACCTCCAATAAGCCCTTGCTATGTGTGTAATAGGGCAAATTATTTTGGTGGCTTAAATGTGAACCAAGAGCCACTGTGACTCATAAGGCTGCAACATCCTGAGCCTCGCTATTTCACACCATGTTCAGTCTCTCTTTTTGCATGTGATGCCTCTGTTCATAACAGTTACGTCTCTACTGACACTATGGAGCAAAGCTATCGGTTTACCACAGATAAGATATCACAGAACAAACAGAGCAGAATGATAGAAGAATAATTTTAAAAGTGGAACAATCAAAGACAAGTTCAGATACATTTAAAGTACATCATCCCCATGCCAAATAAATAAATAACATATCCTCCAGCACCCGGAGATACTGCCATGCAGCACACAGAGACGGTCGCAATCCCATCAGCGGTTTCGGAGAAGAGGTTGCAAGTGTTTACGGACTGATGGACGGACGGACGACACACCATTGCATAAGCTCCAAGGAACTTCGTTCCAGGTGAGCTAAAAAAAAACCCCGTAAAAGAATAAATTTCTTAATCAATTGGCTAATAGCATACCTAAACAGCCAGTGTTTCTTCCGAAGTTGAATAATGTGTTTCTTCCGTGTTTCTGTGTTTCTTCCGATAGTGTTTCTTCCGAAGAATGCAACTGCTTGAAAAAATAATTAAATAATTATTTAATTGAAAAAACAAATAATTAATTGATTGCTGGATTAATCAATAAATTATTAATCTATTAATTGATTAATCTATTAATCAAAAATACCCTTTATAGCCAAATCAATTGGTCATTGTCATGTCCAAATATCAGCTTCCTAGCTCAAAATATGCCTGAGATATTGCCCAGATGAGAAGGAAAATAAATAAGTACTTAATAAAATAAATCGATATAATAAGTAATTAATCAATTTAATCAAGTAATTTTAATCTCTCTTTCTTCACTTTTATATCAATGCAGCTCTTTTATTTAAGGCTGGGCCTCGATGAGGCCTATATAGTCTGTGACTGGAGCCTTAAATATTAAAATATATATATTCATTTATTTATTAATCAAAAAAATTTAAAATATCGTTTTTGCCAAAGCACGTGCGCACTAAAGGAGCGGTGTATAACACAAAGAAAATTTATAACTGGATTTTTTGGTGCTGTGTATTTTTTGTTAAACAAGAAGATATATCATCGTGGGGAGAAGAAACAATTTTCACAGAGCTCCAAGCACTTCTTACCTTCTCGGATGGCTGTACAAGGTGCACCCTCCTCATGCTCCAACCGGATTTCCTTGAGAGCCACCAAATTGTCCGTCAGTTTACTGCGGCCTTTATACACCGTGGCATAGGTACCCTGTGTATGAACAGACACAATGTCAACAATTCCCCTTCATCGCGCTCCGATTCAAAAATTACAAATCAGAAAAGGCAATACAGTAGCTTATATTTTCATGAGAAGAGGTTTGTGATAAAAACAGGTTGAGAGAGCCACACTCACAGTGCAAAAGCTTGAAATCAATACAGGAAACAATAGTTTTGTTTTAGAGAGTAAAACTTGCATTGATGTGATATAGCATGATTAAGCGATCACCTCGAGGGACATTTCAAGTTCACAAATCATTGCCATTGCTCTCATGTTCCAGTTCTCAACAATGAGGCAGAGCACCATGTGTAAGACACATGCGATGTATTATAATGTTGCAATCCTCACTGTAAATCAATTGAAAAAATGTATTTCTGCAACAAGGCAACAAGCCTTGCAAAAAGTATTTCTGCAACAACATTAACATCCATTGATCTTCTCCTGAGCAATTTAAACTAATCAACTATTTATGAAATAAAATAAAAACCACAGGGATGCAACTTGTTCTTCTTTGCTAACTTTACTGTTTCAAATAATTAATGTTTTAAAGCCAAAGGTCCTTGCTGTAATAAATATGATACAACGGCTTAGTTTTTTTAACTGTTATTACAGCAAAATGAACTCAGTCGGCCAGCAAGTCAACTGGAACTAGAACAATGCGACTGTGTCGCCAATATGCCTCCGCATAGTCCCACAATGGGTAGATGCCATCACTCTGCATATGTATGGGTAGGGGATCACGTTTGTGAAGTTTCGTGTTGATCGGATAAGGTTCGTTTTTCTATCCAAGATGGCTGCCAAACCACGTGACCTATGACATCATCATTTTCAAACTGTATGCAACAGTGCTGTTAGATGATATTTGTAAAATTTCACATCGATAGGTTTCATAGATATTAAAAAAAAAAAAAAAAAAAAAAAAAAAAACACCTCTAGAGGCCATTTTCCCCCGCAAGCGGGGGTTGGCCTTTTTCGGGAACTGTGGTTGTTGTTGTTTTTCGGTCCCCTTTTTGAAGCAATGTTTTACGGCCGGATGCCCTTCCTGAAGCCAACCCTTTTTGCCGCCTTTAACGACAAGCAGGGAATTACCAGTGAACTGGTACTCAATTTGCCGACCTCGGAAGGATGACAGGCTGAGTCAACCCCCCTGGCGTTAATTCAGCGATTGACCGGGATTCGAACCCAGGATCCTAGGATCCTAAGCCGGCACCCTAGCCGCTAGCCCAACACCAGGGACACCAGGGTTTCATAGATATAATTCTTTAATATTTTCCTTCAATCCAATATGGCTGCCAAACCATGTGACCTATGATGTCATAAATTTAATATTTCAATACAAATGGGTCATAGATCATGTGCATGCAATTTCAGATTTTTAGGAGAAGGAATTCGATTAAAACATTTTTGGCTGGTATACCACTTCACCTATACTATGATGTCATCATTATCATACTTTTGTTCCCCATTGGGAGTAATTGACAATGTGCCATGTTTAAAATTTTTCCATTCAGCGGTTTCCAACAAATAATTCTTAAATTATTTGCATTTAATCCAAGATGGCTGCCCTACTACGTGACCTATGACATCACAATTATCATAAAAACATTCTGCATGGGTGTCACACCTACCCTGAAAGTTTCATCTCAATCGGACATGTGGTTGCTGAGAAGAATGAGGTTTAGCCCGTACGGATGGACAGACGGACAACCCGAAAACATAATGCCTCCGGCGACTTTGTCAGCGGAGGCATAAAAAGAATAAGAAGCCGACAAAATTACTGATCGACACTGACCGGACAGGAAATGCGAAGAAGGTTCTTGTTAAGGTCAGATATTAAACTAGAACGGCACTATTCAATGTCATGACTGATATGCATCCACCCACATTATCACATCATTATATAGGGTGTTCCAAAAAGACCTGGAAAACTTTGCTTGTTACTATTTTTAGTTACACAAATAATACAATGATGCCCTTTGTTTTATATGATGAACAAACACAGTTTTCTTGGTTTTCAGGTCTTGTGGTTTAATGTAAAATAAAATGTTGACTTCACAGGAGAAAGCTCAGTGCTTTGATCAGTGTAAATGCTGTACAAGGTATTGAAGGAATCGGCCATCATGGACTAGTATCAGAGCGGTCAAAGACGTTGAAGGAGACTGGAAATTGTCAGAAACAGAAAAGTACCGGTCGACCAAGCACAAGTGCAGCAGACGTTGAAAGAGTGCGTGAATCATTCCAACAAAGTCCCAGAAAATCAATCCGACATGCATCCAGAGAACTGGGACTACCAACCACCACTGTACACAGGATTTTGCATTAAAGACTGAAGCTTTATGTCTATAAGGTGCAAATTCTTCAGGAACTCAAACCAAATGATGGTCACAAACGCAAGGTGTTTGCCTTGGAAATGCTCAGTCACATAGAGGATGATGAAGATTACCTGAAAAAGGTCATGTTCACAGACGAAGCTTGTTTTTCGTTGTATCATTTGTAGTTCTAAATATATTAACAACCTAAGTTGTCCAGGTCTTTTTGGAACACCATGTACATACTTGTACCAAGTTTGACTGGATCCCTTCAGCCTTTCTCCAGGTATTGCGGTAACAAAAACCTATCATAGGTGGACGGACAACTCAGAAAACATAATGCCTCCTCCAGCGACTTCGTCGATGGAGGCATAAAAGCAAGAATGACCACACTGTAGTCAAAACCTGCGACAAAATCCTGTAACAGGCCGATTGGGAAACGCGCATTTAAAAGATTAACGTGACACTTCTCATCAGTGTCACAATCCCCACGGTTATATCAGAACGAGGTGATTCATCACACGGTCATATATAGCTTAAAAGGGGTTACCATACATCCAGTTTTTCCAAGACATGCCCTCCTTTTCAGTCCTTAAATGTCCATCTGGCCGGGTTTTTTAAAATATCAACAAATGCCTGGGTTTTGCAGTTTTTTTATTTTGAATATTCAAAGGGATGAATTTTAAGATTTGGGATACCTTTTACCCTATTTAAATGGTTAAACCTTTTTTGTACACTTTATTACGGTGATAAAATGTGGTTATGTGATGTATGAACCAGGACAGCTTGGTGAAAGTCTACGACTGAGTCATGACGTGTTCGAACATCACGCATCCACTTACTGCTCAACCTCAATTGCCATATTTACCTCCACCACCAAAGGTGGATGGAGGTTATGTTTTCACCCCTGTCTGTTTGTTTGTGAAAAGGATATCTCAAAACAGTTGTGGAGGGATTTGTGGAGTTGTGGAGGTTGTTGTGGAGGACGAAACTTGGTGGTGGACACCAAGGACGAAACTTGGTGGACAGGTTGGGTGTGTGACAAGGAAGAATTGATTCAATTTTGGTGAAGATTCAAATCCGGATCCGGATCAGAGAATTTTTCAAGCAATTCTTCACCATTAAGTGATTTGTTAGGCTATAACCAATGTATAGCATGTTATTTTTAAAAGTTGTGGACAACATATGATAAAACGTGGTGGATGAGTTAGGAAGGTGACGAGAACAAGCCGATTAGATTTTGGTGCAGGTCCGAATCTAAATCTGACCTATAAGTTGGATACAAAACGTAAACTGTTCAGCCTGGCTGGCGGAAGTATACTCTCTAATGAGTGCCACTCTAGTTGTACATTTATTTGATTGTCATGTGGACTCGGACAAGCACAATAAAGCAGTTCGATGAAGTAAAATTGAAGGACTGGTGAAAGGAAAGGAATCACTACATGTAGAGGGACATTGAAATTTGAATAATTATAACTGATTTTGGAGGCCATAACACTTGTTTGTATTTATCGATATTCAATGGAGATGACACTTTTTTTTTTGTATACAAGATCGAGGCTCGTGAAAGAGCTAAGGACACTTAGCACAAATGATATATAACACCAATACAACATGAGTTGGTAGATACTGATACAGATACACCCCCCCCCCCCACTCTTTTTTTTGTCCTCTGTCTCCTCTTTTTTGAAAATATAGGACCCTATCTTAACTCGGGTCCCAAATATGAAAACGCTCGCTTCACTCCAATATGGGGTGTTCAAAAATTAGGTAATTCCTTTTTTTTCGTAATTTGTGTAACGTAATGCTTGATTACCGTGAATTCTCACGTACCGTGCATTCTGATGCGCTCAATTAAACCTTTACCAGATTCAAAACCCAGGCAGTGTATAATCAGCAGAGGCCTACAGGCCGAATGTGTTAGGCCCACTGGAAAATCAAGATGGCAGACATATAATTTTGTCTTGGTGCTATGGTAGGTGGAGTCAAGTGACAGATGTGGGTGTGGCCAATGGGTGCACATTTCAAAAAGTAACACCCAACAAGAACCCCAACAACAACAGTAACCTGAAGCTCCTGGGGGCCTGAGACATGTCACAGGTACAAATTAATGCATCTTTGTCAATTATTAGTACAGGTTGGTAATTAGTTGTGCTTCTTCTTTCTACATGGCTTGCGATCCTATCTTTCTTTTCAAATAGAATTGTCAGCAAAAGTACATTTATCGACGTTTCTTTTTTTAATTATTTTTCCAATAGCATGGTTTATCGTTAGGATAGGACGAGTATTCGTCGGCAACATGTCCTGCTCGGTCAGTAATTAGTATGACCCTACATCCATAATCCACATACGTTTGATTGGTAAAGAGCAGAGGTGTGTGTTTTGAGACTCTCAGATGACTACATGTCAACAGCAATGAAAGCTCTCGTTTTATATCTTAAATTTACAGCCTACGCTCCTAAATGCTGCATCTAGTGGTCTGTTTTCAAAATCCAAAAATCCAAAAAATCCAATTCTATTTAATGGTAAGAAAATAGGAAGCCATTATCCCTCAGAACCACATGAGATAGAATGAGTACGTTTTGTGAAAGCATGATCCAATTTGTTAATCCACACGTCTCGATTGTCTGAGACCGAACAGAAGTACAATCAAGAGACATTTATCTGTATGTCTGTATGTGTGTGTGTGTGTTGCTGCTTTTCTCAGAGATGGCCACATGGATCTTCATCAAATGTTCAGAGGTTCATTAGTGAGTGCAGAGGAGTGTTTAAGGCAAAACATAATCGAATTTTTAATATATTGTTGCGGGTTTGAGAGTGTAAATATAACATCATTAAAGGTTAAAGGTTTGCCCCCCATAGTTAGTCCACAAGCAACACGTAGGCCCATTTAGGATATTAGTTATGTCATAGTCTATGTGAGTATAAGGCCATTTCCCTAGTAACATCTGCGTTGTGTAAAAGAAATAAGATAGGCCCCCTTTCATTTTGCCTCCACCCTCCAAATCTACCTCGTTGGGCAGAATCCATCCCGCGCCCCATTTTGGCTATTGCACCTCGCATTAGGATGCTCCCTAGTCAAATGACACGAGGTAGGCCTGAGAGAGGGAGGAGTGCGGCTTCGAGGGTGGAGCGGCGGAGACAGCAACGGTAAGAGCCACTAACCAATCAGGGCTCTAAGGCGATGGCGTGAGGGGCGTGGTAAGGGCGCGGCTGGCAAGTTCCAGAGGGTTCGCTGGGTGGCGCGATATAAGCGCACGCACAAAGCCCTTGAAGAGGACTGGAAGGAAGTGCGGTTTATTGTAAAGGACTCACTCGCTGAAGGACTTGTTGGGAGAGTGCACTCACTGTAAGAGGACTTGAGGAGGACTTCTGCGGGAGAGCAGTGTGTAAAGAACTGGAAGGAATTGCGCCTTGCATATGAACTTGTAATGGGAGCACATACGAATTTGTATTGGGAGCGCATACAAATTCGTATTGGGAGCGAATATAGCGCCGGTCCGGTTATTACGTACGCGGCCGTGGCCGCAAGTGTAACCGCCCAGCCAGCCTTACCGTTCGCCTCGCATATAATTCCTGTGCGCCAACGACACGCGGAGAGCTCCTGCCGTCTGTTCCATCTTCTTCGCGGCGTGCGTGGGGACCGGAGAACGAGCTGTTCGGACACCATCATCCCTGGACCATCAACCTGACCAACTACAAACCCCGTGTGAGTGTGTCTGAGTGTGGCGGGCCCGTTTGTCCAGGGATAAGTTAAGACGGTATAAAGCTGCACTGTGTGTTCTTCTTCTTCTCATTGTACAAAGTGTAAATAAATCTGTTCTTCCTTTTCTTCCCAAATTCGACCGTTTCAGTCATTTCCATCATTGGGTGAGCGTGGCACGATTACGAACTGCTTGGATCGGGTTAGTCATTGCTAACGGCTCGGGTCACGGGTCGCTACCGCTCGGCGTTTCCACCACCCGTGATTTGGGCGGCGCTTATTTCCTCATTTCTGGGCGGCGTTAGTACTTAGGTAATAGCGAATCCCTCGTCCTAAAACCCTACCTAACGCTGTCCGGGAAGGACGTTATTGGTCCCGGGTCCCGTCGGCTAGTAAAAGACAAGGGGACTAATCCCCCCTTGGTAAGGGGAGAGGCCGGCGCTGAAATCCGCAACAATATATTTTTAAAATTAGCCTTTGTTGCTGTGTGAAAAGTAATATTAAATGATCCCTGACCCCATTCTTGTGTGTGTGTGTGTGTGTGTGTGGGGGGGGGGGGGAGGGGGGGGAAGTATTTTAGGCCCCAACAAAATATATAATTTTTTTTTTTTTTTTCTTCAAAATACCAACAGAATAAAAACAGCACCAGGCAGCGCTGGGATACCCCTCCCCAATAGTGCTCAATAATTATAGGACACATTAAATAAGTTCTAGTTGTGGCACAACAAATTATAGTAGCACAGTATAAGCAAAATGAACACATCAAGGCATTGCGCTTCCAGTTCTTCCTTCCACTTCTTTGATTGACAGTTTGCAGCTGTAGCCATCTTGTCCACCCTGGGTGTCCTCCCCTTGCCCTCATTCTTCCCTACGTCCCTTATTTCTGCAAGTCTCCTTCTATTTTGTCCTTCACTTTGCTGTTTGGGTGCCCCCTCTCTTTGTACTGTTGTTTTCGCTCCGTTACACCTTATTCCAATCTGTGTTCTACCTCCTCTACGAGCCTCAACACGATGCAAAAACAAGGCAACCATATTCTCAGTAAAGTTGATGAACATCAGGGATGAAAAAGTCACTTGGATCAACATTAAACTATGTAAGCATCCCAACAAAAGATTGGAAGGACATTTTAAGATGTCTATAGCAACATGCAAGGCATAAATCATTCATATAAAGTAGGGGAAAATCACATTCAAAGATCTTCAGGAATGTCCACAACTCCTGTATTTACCTCTCCGAGTTTGTCCAGTTTGGTGTAGGTTTCAAGCTTGCCAAAGCCAATTTCTGACTGGAGGAATAAAAATAACATGTTAAAACTTTACTGCTGATACTGTGATTACACAACTTCAGGTTCTATTTTTACAGCAACCAATGTCGTCAAAAGTAACGTCATGAGACAACTAAACTTTCATGAGAAAACAAAATGCTATTGAATAACTGGTGAGATCCCTTGCCCCACTTACAAAAGTAAAAACAAAGTTAAAACAAGCAGAGATACTACTTGTTTTGAACACCGCCCCCATGCCAAATACATGAATAACATATCCTGCAGTGCCGCTTTTTTTTTTTTTTTTTTTTTTTTTTGATACTGAAACGAGGCTCGTGAAAGAGCTAACATTTATTTCACAAACAAATCAACCAGACAAACAAAATATATAAAAAGAGGGAGCGGAAGACAAGATGGGGAGAGAAGGGGAAGCACACAAACATAACAATTGAGAGCAAGGAGATGTGTGGGAGGGAGAGGGCTTGGGGGGAGGAGGCGTGGGAAGGGGTGGGAGAAGTATAAAACACAAGGACACCAAGGACTTCCAGGACAGAAGTTGGTATTTCAGAAAAGTGGATTTGGGGTGAAATTAGCGAGGGTAGAAAAGATCAAGGTTTTGGATGGGGGAAGATAAGAGATGGTGGTGAACAGCGTTTTAAAGACCTGGAGGGTGCTGGGTGGAGTGGGATTGAAGAGAGTGAGGGAGTTTGTTCCAGAGGTGGGAGAAAAGAGGAATGAAGGAGTGAAGGTGAGCAGAGAGTCTTGATTTTGGCAGTTTAACCATAAGAGGGTTGCAGGCAGATCTTGTGCGACCTGTAGGAATATTTGGGGGACAGAGCCCAGAGAGAGCTGGGGGGGCAAGGCCAGAGAGGAGTCGATAGAAGACAGAAAGACAACCAACCTGCCTGCGGTGAGTGAGTGAAAGGCCCTCGGAGTTAGCTTCATCGCGGGAGATTCCAATGATTCTGAACGCTTTGGTTTCAACAGCGTGAAGACGAGCTAGGTGTGAGGCAGGAGCACCAGCCCAGAGGGGAGAGCAGTATTCAATTGAACTGCAGATGAAAGCCTTGTATGTGGTGAGGAGCTCAGGTGTGCCAAGGAAGGACTTCGCACGACGGAGGAATGCCTTCGCTTTGGAGGCCAGATTTGAAATGTGGTTTTCCCAGGAAAGATCATGGCAGATAGTGAGACCCAAAAGCTTGAGTGACAGAACTTCTTGGAGAGGATTATTCAGAAAGTGGATGGGAGGGTTGTCCAGTCGGTCTTTTCGGAGAGACATCGTAAGAGTGTGAGATTTGTCAGGATTGAAAGACATGTTCCACTTGTTTGCCCAGTCTGTGATTTTGTCCAGGTCTGCAGAGAGTGAGGAGGCTGCAGACTGCCGATCTGAGGGATGAGGAATGGAGCGACAGAGAGTAGAGTCATCAGCAAAGAGATAGAGAGGATTTTCAAGAGAGTCAGAGAGATCATTGATGAAGACCAGAAAAAGCACAGGGCCCAGAACACTGCCTTGGGGAACTCCAGCCTGAACAGGAAGAGGAGATGAGAGAAACCAATTCAGGGCCACACGTTGACTACGACTAGAGAGGAAGTCCGCCAGCCCTGCATGGAGATTTCCATGGATACCAAAGGAGGAGAGTTTGGTGAGCAGAGCGGGGTGCCAGACCGTATCGAAGGCACGTGATATGTCAAGGGAGACAGCTCTAATTTCCTGTTTGGCATTGAGGACCTCCATCCATTGTTGAGAAAGCAGAAGCAGCATGTCCACAGTGGAGTGACCAGGTCTGAAACCAAATTGATGATCAGAGATCAAGCCATTGGAGAAGAGGAAAGATTTCATATCTGAAGCAACGATGGATTCCATGACTTTGCTGATAATTGGGAGAAGGCTGATTGGTCTGTAGTTGCTACGATCTGTTTTTGCACCTTTTTTGTGCAAAGCGGTGATGTTGGCTGATTTCCAAGCAAATGGCAGATGACCTTGAGCAAAAGAGAGGCACATGAAGATGAAGCACATTCAGCACATGAAGATGGAATTGCAAGGGAGCAGTGTACAATAATTGATCAATTGATTAATTGCGCAATTAAAATAAATAATAAACGTAAAATAATTAATTTCTTTATCAATTGGAAACTTCCAGTTCCGATTCCTTGAAATTGATCGTGCCGATTTTCGTCTCTGCTGATATCCTCAAAGATAAGTTCTCCCGGTTGTTTTGTCGATTTTTACTGTTTATTTTGCTGTCTCTGTGTTTACTGCGTGCTTCTAGTTTGGTTTTGTTTTAAAATTTGTGCCAATTTGTGAGTATTCGTCAGACTTTTCATACCAGGTTTTTGAGGACTAGATTTTCCGAGTTAAATTCCACAATCGTTTTTACGTCAGCAAAGGGCAAAGCCCTCTAGAACAG
Source organism: Myxine glutinosa (assembly GCF_964187855.1). Taxonomy (NCBI): domain Eukaryota; kingdom Metazoa; phylum Chordata; class Myxini; order Myxiniformes; family Myxinidae; genus Myxine; species Myxine glutinosa. The sequence continues at coordinate 38,744,637 of NC_136264.1, read as the reverse complement.
TGTTTTGCTGTCTGTAGGTATGTATGTATGAGTATACAGTCACGTGAAAAAGTAAGTACACCCCATGTAAAGTTTTGACTTTTTCAACATATTTCAACGTACAGCTACTTGATCTTCATTTCAACAATATTGAAAGATAAAGGTGATATAATATAACAAATATCATTTAACATTTACATTTTGTAGTCCACTGTATAATTTAAATAAACATAAATGCAAATTTCGCATGTGGAAAAAGTAAGTACACCCTTGGCTCTAATAGGTGGTATTGCCCCCTTTGGCAGAAACAATCTCAAGTAGGCGTTTCTTATAACTGTCTACCAGTCTCTGACATCGACTGGGAGAAATTTTTGCCCACTCCTCCATGCAGAATTCTTTCAGCTGTGCGATGTATGAGGGGTTTCTTGCATGCACAGCTCGATTGAAACCCCCCCCCTCAACATCTCGATGGGATTTAGATCCGGGCTTTGACTTGGCCATTCCAGAACCCTCCATTTCTTTCGTTTCAGCCATTCCTTGTTGGATTTACTGGTATGTTTAGGGTCATTGTCATGTTGCAAGGTCCACCTTCGGTTGAGCTTCAACTCTCTGACAGATGGCCTCACATTATCCTCAAACACCCTCTGGTACAATGAAGAATTCATCGTGGATTCTATGATGGTGAACTGCCCAGGCCCTGATGCAGCAAAGCTGCCCCAAACAATAATATTTCCACCTCTATGCTTTACAGTTGGTATCAGGTAAAAAATAAAAATAAAAACCACCTTTAGAGGCCATTTTTCCCCGCAAAGCATGGGTTGCCTTTTTCGGGAACCGTGGTTGTTGTTGTTTTTTGGTCCCCTTTTTGAAGCAATGTTTTACGGCCGGATGCCCTTCCTGACGCCAACCCTTTTTGCCGCCTTTAACGACAAACAGGGAATTACCAGTAAACTGGTACTCAATTAGCCGACCTCGAAAGGATGACAGGCTGAGTCAACCCCCCTGGCGTTAATTCAGCGATCGACCGGGATTCAAACCCAGGATCCTAGGATCCTAAGCTGGCACCCTATCCGCTAGCCCAACACCAGGGCTATCACACCTGTCAGGTATCACCAGTTGGTATCAGGTTCTTGTGGTCAAATGCTGTCTTTGGTTTTCACCAAACATGTCTTTTGGTACTGTGGCCAAATAGCTCTACCTTTGACTCATCTGTCCAGAGCACATTGTTCCAGAAGTTCTGGTCTTTGCCGAGGTGTTCATTGGCAATCTTTAGTCTTGCCCTGATGTTCTTTCTGAACGGCAAAGGTTTCCTCCTGGCACACCTCCCATGTAGATCAAATTTGTGCAGCCTCTTTCTAATGGTAGACTCGTGCACTTTGACATCGACAGTGGCAAGAGCTACCTGTAGGTCCCGTGATGACATTCTGGGGTTCTTAGAGACTTCTTTCAGCATCTTGCGGTCTGCTCTCGGGCTGAACTTGCTGGGGCGGCCTGGCCTGAACAAGTTGGCAGTTGTTTGGAATCTTCTCCACTTGTAGATGATCTTCCGGACAGTCGAATGATTGATTTCAAATTGTTTGGAGATCTTTTTAAATCCCTTCCCAGACTCGTAGGCATCTATAACCTTCTTTCTGAAGGCCTCAGACAGCTCTTTTGATCTGGGCATGGTGACGCCGCACACTTCAACAACAAAGAGCAAACCAAACGAAATGTCTGAGGTTTAAATAAGACAGGTTCCTCCAAGATCCTCTCCAACGATGTTCTAATCATTTGCACCTGAGCTGGTGCACCTGATTCTAATTTTAGGTATTTGAAGTCGTGATAAATGCAGGGGTGTACTTACTTTTTCCACATGCGAAATTTGCATTTATGTTTATTTAAATTATACAATGGACTACAAAATGTAAATGTTTCATGATATTTGTTATATTATATCACCTTTATCTATCAATATTGTTGATATGAAGATCAAATAGCTGTATGTTGAAATATGTTGAAAAAGTCAAAACTTTACATGGGGTGTACTTACTTTTTCACGTGACTGTATATGTCCCACACAAATGTACACCAATCAGAGCTGAGGATCTGATCACATAACAGGGGTGATGTGATGTGATTATATCTGTGATGTCATTGCAGCGTATGAGGGCAGACTCCACAGACCGCCATTTTCATTTTTATGCTGTTCAGGCCGAACATATCAAACCTGTCATATATCACAATCGCCATGCTCTAATTTTACATTTTTCATTCAATGTGAAACACAAACAACCCTATTGTTAAAATGATCATCAAATATCAAAAGCATTGGCGTTACGGATCTTCCAACAACACAGTACGTATAGGCCTTCGGCTTCATGCCTTCATGCCTCACCTTCAGGCCCCTTTGACCAAATTAGCCCAGGTTTCTTAATACAATAGTATCGTTTTCATAATAATAATAATAATAATAATAATAATTATGTTAATAGTAATGATAATCTAGTTAATATAATCATAACACTGCAATCCCTTTGTCGTGACTGCAAAGTTACTGGATTGAAGCGGTGTATGGTTCATGGATGACTTGGTGAGAAGCGGTGTACTAATTATCGCAGTAGTAAGGATTTAGCCTTGGTTTATTAATACAGTAACATTGTGTTAATAATAATAATAACGATAATATTAATAATATAGTAAATATAATTGTAACACTGCAATCCCTTTGTCTTGACTGCAAAGTTACTGGATTGAAGTGGTGTATGGTTGGTTCATTGTTGACTCGAAACAGAATAAACCAGTGTCTCAACACAATTTCTTCACTTCCATGGTGACAGACAGCTTAGAGACTTAGAGTACTTCAAAATAATTTAATACTTACATTATTTGCTATAACTTACATATACAACTGGTATCCCCACCCAGGTCATACTATCTGTTTCAACTAAAGTATCAAACAAGGCCGGCTATGCCGCTGTTGTAATTTCAGTTTTGTTGTTTTTTTAAATGTCTTTTCTCCCTGGTACTTTCAGTCCTTTTATTTTCTCCTCAGTCCCCTTAGTTCTCCTTCAAATCTCCCAATTATACCTCCTGTTAAGTGTCTTAACATATAAAAAGGCAAAAAAAAAACAAAATCAATTCTTTGTTTGTCCATCTTGTTTACCCCATGCACCCACACAGCCTTCTCCCTTCCACAGATCTCCTGATGACCCTGTTCTCTACTGTTGTTGTGCTTCCCTCTCTCGCCCCTCATCTCCCGCTCCCTTTGTTATATGTTATATGTGTTGCTCTTATACGAATCTCGACTAAGTATACCAAAAAAAGAAAATGGCTAATAGCATACCTAAACCACCACTGTTTCATCCAAATCTGCAACTCTTTGAAAATTAATCAATTAATTATTGAAAAAATAAATAATTAATCGATTAATTAATTAATCAATAAATCAAAAATACCCTAAAGACCTCTTGATGCCAAAATCTAATCGGTTCATCTTTGCATCATTATACATACTTCTGCAAAGTTTGACTTGGATTCCTTCAGCCGTTCTTAAGTTATCACGGTAACAAAAACCTATCATGGACACACACAGATGGAGGAACGGACGCGAACAACCCGAAAACATAATGCCTCCAGCAACTTCATCAGCAGAGGCATAAAAACAGGGATCTGTATGCCTAAAGGGCATCAAAAGGAAGCAAAACAAAAATGGAATTTTTCATGCAGATGCATAGATCTTCTCCACCTCAAGAAAAATATATTTAAATAATTTAAGATATTTAAATAATGTACCCCGAAACAAATTTCCTTCTGTTGCGGCATCAATTGTGAGGGGGTGGAACCTTGATCATTATTGTGATATCTCAGATGAAATCAGATAATTATTGTGATGCGATACTTATTCCAGAGCAATTGGGATACAAAGAAGAGAGCCAGAAATAGAATCCCTTAAGATTTACTCTTCTTTTTTTTGTAGATGTGCCAGATGATGGAAGTCGGGGACCTATGGAACGTTAAAAATAACCCCCCACAAATAAGAAGGGTTCTTATGTACTCCCAATGTAGTCTGTCAGGTAATAGAAGGAAGCAAATTGGATCAAAGGGGAATACATGAAAAGAAAAAAAGGAAATACAAGTGGCTCAGATTATAATCAGTAGGAAAGTACAAGTACTCATATATGGTGTTTCGTGGTGTTCTTTTTCCTTCTTACAATCGTCTTGTCTCCGCCATCATCTGTCCCTTTGCCTCCTCCCGATCCCTCCCGCTCCCCACCCCAGCTAAGCTAAGCTTCCTTTCGGTAAGAACACATACAACCACAAAATGGTGTGGTACAATTGATAACCTATCCAAGTGTGATGATAGCAATGCAGCAGTTTTATATACGATTTCGTTATTGCAGCCACTTCATTGCAGAAGATAGCTGAAAGTGAGTGTTGCGTTTCCATTTGCGCTAAGTTTATCTCCTTACACAGGAAAATACTCCTTTGTTGATGTATTTTACTTAGTGCTCAATAATATCATAAACCACTAATTCCCACAAGGAAGTGAAGGATGAGGTTAAAGCTGATAATGTGCGTGCATTGGCTGAACCTCAAAAAGGCAATTTCATAGCCGGATTTGATTCCATTAGCAATCGAATTCGGAGCCGAATAACTCGAGTGGAGGGAATGCCACTGACCGAGTCACCAAGAGTCTCCAAAGGGAAAAAATCTAATCTGGATTAAATCCCATAACTTTGATTTTAAGCACAAAAACCTACTGGTTACCTGGTGTGAAAACCACCAATCAAAACAAGAGAGTATGAGCATGTGTACTTTAACCTGCCTTAAGCAATGCCAAATACAGGGCTGGATGCAATGGTCAAGTACTGACCAATGAAACCCGTCGAAGCCGCCGGCTGAGAGGCCTGTCAAAGGGTGGACTATTCATGGCAAGGCGTTCCAGGTAACCTTCAGGAAGTCGGATGTCCGCAGGCAGAGAGAGACGCTTGTTTACATCCTGTCAAAGTTAAAATGTTGACTTATTAGCGACTATTGAAGCAACAGTTTCCACTTTTTTAACTAAACTAAACACATCCCACATTAACTCTTATTCTCACATCAATTTTCCCAAAACATCTCCCTTCTCCCAATTTATCTCAGACTGCCTTAGAGATGATTCAGTAAATCTCTTCACCCATCTTCATTTTCCTCTACTTAGTTGTCCATTAATTAATGGTATTTGTTTGCTAGAATCAAAATTCCCTTAGTTCGTTTAGACAAACAAAATCTACTTATTTCACCTCCTGTGAAATCCGTCGGTTATGTCGCAGACGAACACGTACAGGTGATTGAACCTCATCTGATGAAGTTCCCGATGCCTGATCACTCTCACCATCAGAACCCATCCTTTGATTCTCAAGCACACCTGGTGTAGGCAAAACATGGAGGTTAGTGATCAAATCACCCAAGGTCGGTCATATAACAGAATTGGATGTTACGCAACTTTAAAGAAAATTCACCATGTTTGGACTTGCTGAGCTTAGCCCTAAGTTTACATTATATCATCTTATGTGCTGCTGTCGTTCTGAATGTACAGGGAAAACCTCGTAAATAATGCGAATCCCAAAATAGCACATCCCAAAATAGTTATTCAGATTATTTTATAACCTTTATGGGAAGGCTATTCTGACTTCAATTGATCAAAAGGCTGATCACTTCTATTGTGTGCATTTAAAAGTATTTCCCTTGCAATTTCCAACTTTCCCTTTTAATATCAGCCGCAGCAGGAAAAATTTGGTGCCATAATTAATAAGACACGAGATTTATTTATCCATTGTCTACCGATATATTTAATCCATTGTTTATCGGCAGCTGAGGGGGAATGTAGTATTGGGATTTTCACGTCTGTGCCACTTGTGAATGACTGCAGCCGTAGAGGAACCCAGATAGGGTTTGAAACAGCAAAGGGCAAATCTTGTGTCGCTTTTCTTGGTTGCTTTATGCAGCCTACTTTGGCTGGAAGAGCATGGGGGTTAATTATGGAAATCCTATCCAACTGGGGTAATTGATTAGGTGAGAGTTCATTGGTTATTCCATCCAATTACAGATGAGACCTGATTGGTCTTGATATTTGTATGTTGACTGCTATTGGTATTGCACATGGTACATGCTTGGGAACCTCGGTGGGCGTGCTTCTTTCTACGCTTTCGCTGATGACTCGCCAACATATAATGAAACCGAGCTGGCGAGTGAGGGGGCATGTAGCATTGGGATTCTCATGTATGTGCTACATGTAAATGTCTGCACCTGGAGAGGAACCCGGGTAGGGTTTGAAACAGCAATGGGCTTCCCTTGTGTAGCCTTTCTTGGTTGTTTTATGCAGCTTTCAGTTTTCTTTGGCTAGAAGAGCATTGGGGGCAATTATGGTGTGTGACTTTGTATCGGATAGGTTAGTTATTTCCCATATTAAATGCATTAGCATAAGCGTAAGGTAATTTAATTGTGGTGTTCAATATGCGTCCTGGGCAGGATCACCACAGAGACCAACGAGGCCCAGGCCAAGGACCCAAACTTTGGGGAAGGGGGGAGGGGAATTATGGGTAAAAAAACCGATATATATATATATATAATTTCAACAATACACATTACAATTACACACCAAAAAATAAACGTTCATCAAATGGGAAATAGTTCATCAAATGAGAAATATCAATCTGAAAAAGAAATCGTGTAAATAAAATAATGGTCAACAACAATGGGTCAGAAAAGACTGAATGCCATTTGTTTACTTGCAATTGAAAACATATTGACGACATATTTGATGACATTGTCGAGGAATTCTCCATCAGCAAGACATGACGGAGGCCTCTGTGATCTACCATGAAACATAGTCAGTGGGCCAAGGGTCACCAACCATGCACCCTTCACCCCCCCCCCCCCCTCCCACCTCCTATGATCCAACCTAATGTGCACAAGTATGTTCATTGACGTCCCCTTAGATAGAAAAAAAAAGATGTTAACATTGAAAAAACATGTTGTCACTTTTTCTGTTTTCTCATGCCCTATTGGGACCCATGTCAAAATGTCACTTTTTGTCACTGCATAACCGCCATTTGGTGAGGTTCGTGAAATTTGTGCACTTTAATATTGCAATATCTCAGTAGTAACTGGCTCAGATGAACCGAAAGTTGGCATGTTATTTCATTGTCCTAAGCACAATATTCAGACAAAGTACGATGAACTTGCCAAGTTCAAATATTGTATTAATGACGTCATCTCATTAGCATATTCTGAAACATACCATATTTGGTAGTACAGCCACTCTGAAGTGGGATAATTTCTTAAACATAGTGAAGAGTATAGAAGTAGGTCAGATTTGAGATAAATAGTAGTTTCTTTATGCAAAACCATCCACATCACCATGTCAGGAGTGAAAATGCAAACTATCATGCCGAGAATTATTTGCATATGGTACACAAAGGCCAGTGTTTGCAGTCTATCTGGACAATTGATGCTTTTCTGCTCTTTGCTGTGAGAAATCCTTATATTTTAATCAAGGCTTTGGATCCACATGCAATAGCGAAACTATACATCTCAGCAGCATGTCATGAATGTAGTGCTGAACTATATTTCAGCTATATTTTAGTTACCATTCGACCTGCTTCTAAGATTAAGAAAATCAAAACTAGCAATGAATGATACAACCTCAAAATAATTATAATAATGTATGATTTAGCAACACAGGCTATGATTTATTCTCACTTTGTTCATTCCCTACCTCTCCCCTTATACCTTTTAATCAATTCATTGTAGACATCTGACTATTCTACAATGAAAGAGAGCCCCCAGAAAGCAAGAAAACTGAAACATCCTATCCAACAAGGTAATGGAGTTAGGAAGCCAAAGGTTCACCAGGTGTGTGCGCTTCACCATACAGGTAACAAAGAATGGACCATTCACTCTACTGTCTCGGTCCAAAGATCCAAATGACAGGTTAATAAAACTGAAAGACAATCGTGACCGGAGACTCTCCCAGCGTTCACGTTCTCCTCTATCTATGCGTAGAAGAAGTCTGCAAAAACCGATTCCAGAAGAACATGGCTACCACCGAGACTGCTACCAGAGGTTTACGATGAATCTTCACCATTTGACACGATGGAAAAGCGATGAAGCAAGGCCCTTCCACTTGTCGTGTCACACGAAGATCTTCCATTGACAAATATATTATCATGTTTCAACCTGAAGTTAAGTTACCTATGCAAGCACTATGTACAGACTTGGCATTTAATATGGAATATTTTTTTTGTGGGGGTGAACTTACTTTTCAAGATGACTTAGAACCAAAAGTTCATTGGAATTATGTTGAAATTATTCTAGATTTTGTTAATGTGACCTTTAAAAGAAACAAAAACCACATTTGACATTTCGAAGCAAATAAATTGATCCTTGAAAGTGATGTAAACTGATATGGAACTCAAATCACGAACAGTACTGTGTTAAACTTCTGTGCGTTTTCCAGAAGTATCTCTTTATTTTGCACATTAGTCAAATTTTTTTCAACAAAAACAAAAGCTAAATTATGACTGGGATTACGGACAGTAGAATTACAGTTCAGTACTTCGTGTAACCCCCACGAGCATTCAGGAGAGCACGTACACGTCGAGGCATGCTGTTCACGAGATTTGCCAAGGTTTGTACAGGAATCGCTTGCCATGCAGTGACAATAGCCTGCTGCAATTTACGCACAGCGGCAGGCTGCTGGTCCAAGTTGTCGATTTGACACGTTAATTCTGCCCACATGTTCTCTATCTGATTCATATCCGGGGACATGGCAGGCCACTCCATATGCTCTACACCACGGTCAGCAAGAAAGTGTTGGATCATGCGAGCACGATGAGGCCGTGCATCGTCATCTTGGAAGACAAAGTTTCCTCGAAAGGCTGCACGAGCAAATGGAAGCAATGTTTCTTCCAGAATGGCCCTGTACTTGAACTGGTTCAGGTTTCCATTCAGAACAACCAGGTCAGTTTTGCCCCCTGCATGAAAAGCAGCCCAAACGGTCACCCCACCACCTCCAGCTTGGACTCTTGGCACTATACAATCTTCGTTGTGGGCTTCATGCACTTGTCTGCGCACTCGGACGCGGCCATCTTGACGATAGTCCAGAAATCTAGACTCGTCACTGAAGGTCACGTGATTCCAGTGTCCTGGCTGCCATTGACGGTGCTCTCTGACCCACTGCAATCGGCGCTGGCTGTGTTGTCTGGTCAGGCGTGGCTTTCTCCAGGGACGCCTGGCACGATAGCCTGCTTGAACCAGTCGTTGGTTGACTAGCCTTCTGGATACAGGCACATTTGTCAGTTGCTGCCACTCAGCCCTAAGCCGATTAGCTGACTTGGTACGGCCATTGCAGACTTACCGGTGCAGCTGGCGATCATCTCTCTTTGTGGTTCTGCGTGGACGTCCTGGCCTCGGTATTGGAGTAGGGACACCCCTCTGAGCATTTCCTTTCAGGATCTTTGACAACTGACCTTGAGTATTGCCATACTGCCGAGCAGTAGCACGCTGTTTCATGCCAGAATTTCGTAAAGCCACCACTCCATGACAAACAGCATTGTCAAGTTGACGGACCATCTCCAGAGGAAGCGGCAATAACTTTTGTAGACGTGCAGCAGTTGTTTTCCACTAATACAGAACGCAACAACCCTTATATACCCGATTGTGAAGCCAATCGTCAAATGTACCTGTCCTTACATTTTGTCACGCCACCTGTGATATAATCCTGTTATTGACTTCTTGCTGCAAAAGACAATCAGTGACATGGTTCTTTCAACAAAGACATCACCAAAGGGTAAAAGAAACTCACCAGATTGATATACTGAGTTCAGAAAGTAAACCCAATTCAAGGAAAAAAAATTATGCCATATTAAATGCCAAGTCTGTATCTGTTATTCATAGCACCCCCTTTCCAAACCCCAAGTACCAAGCAAGTATGTTGAAAGGTAAACTTGAAAGGCATGACATCTCGAGGGGTAAATTGTCACTTTGTCAACTCGATGGCAAGGGAACATCTCAGAGTTTCCTCGTGTACAGCTCTAGCATTTGCATAGATGGAGCAATCAAAAGTGCACATGCACTTGGCTCTGGTCTCATGATAGCAGAGGTTGCACTTCTTTTACGAAGAACCATTGTCAATGCATTTGAGAAGTCAGCAACATTACCATGGCCCACAACAACACAATACCTAGAGAGTGCAGATGATGCTCTCCCTCCCCAACTGGAGAAGTTCCTCAATTACGTGATATCAGGAAAGCCATCAAATCACTCAGGGGAAGTCATTAGGCTTATCAAGTCTGTAGGTCAAGACATCTGTAGATCAGTTACGAATGGGCAGTGGAAGATGGCTAAGCATATCCTCATTTGCATGACTCTCAGGCATCTATTTCAAAGTGCAGAGTTGATTACACTTCTGAATAGGTTTGGCCATTCTGAGAGTTATTCATTTTCGCTTGAACTTGAAACGGCCATTGCTCAAGCACATGAGCAAACTTCCAGCATACGCTCAACACAGATTATTCACCAGCCAGATGTATCCGCTGTTTTCCATTCTGACTTTGACAATATTGATAGATTCATTTCAAGCTTAACCGGTTCAGGTTCAATTCGCACTACACATGGAATCATGATGCAGGATGTGGTGACTTATGAAACTCTTGGGGGCTCCAAACCCTGTGTTTCCTCAGTCCCACGCAACAAAGATCGTACCCTACCAGCATGTTACGTTAACACAAGGTCAAGCCCAGACTTCAGAGTGCAACACTGGCAAAGTGATGAAGAATCTGAATCTATAAAGAAATCATTGAGGAAAGACCTGGTCTGGATATTTTCAAGACAAGTAAGCAATGAAGGAGGTCAAGAATTCCCCGGCCTTGGTGTTTTTCTCTTCAACTGGTGTGCCACCTTCACATTTGACTACAATTGACTAATATCCTAAGATAAATCATCCTATCATTGAGTACAGCACAGTTCAGGAATGCCTCGGAGCAGCAGAAGCAACCAAGAAGGTCGGCCAACAGTATGTAATAACTACATTCGATCTGGGAGTGGGCATGAAGGTGTATCCTCTCCTTTGGAATAGTCCTCTCATATACAAGGATCACATGGGAATGATAGGTACTTTCCACTTGGTTTGTGCTTACTTCAGAATGCTTGGGAAGAAGATGGAGGAGTCTGGTCTCAATGGCATTCTTCTTGAAGCAAGGTTGTTGTCATCTGGTTCACTGCATGGTGTAGTATCTGGTATGAACTACTACAGAAGTATGCACTGCCACAAGACGATGCTCGAGTGCTTAGAGAAACTTCCTCTGGAGCAATTCTTGTCAATGAGTGGCAGGGAGGCCTTACTCTGTGGTGTGACAGCACAAAATCAAACAATTGGTCCAGTCTCCATCAAAACAGATGACATTCTGTATTGGAAGATGCTCATATTGATGAATTTATTGGCACCTATGGAAGATTCAAGAGTGATGTTCGTCAGTGGTCTCTCGGTAAGACAGGGCAGTATTGGATATTGTTTATGGATTGTGTGCTGCTTGTGCTTTTGATGATTAAAGCTGTGAAGACCAACAACTTTCCACTATATACACGCTGTCTGTTCCCAATGCTGGATCTTTTCTTCAGCTTTGGAAGCCACAACTATGCCTGCTATCTGACATACTTTGCACTCTTTATTGTCAACATTGAGAAATCCCACCCTCTTTGGCCTAGCAGATATTATCTCAGATTCTGATCTAGCTACCAAGCATCGTGATCAATGTCCATCTCAGATATGGAAGTCATGTGTGGAGACAGAAATGGAAGCAGTGAAAGAAAAGCTTCATGAATCCATTTCATGTAGTTGACAAGACAGAGCTGTACTACCCATGTTCAGTAGCATGTGTACCTCATGAGATTCATCAGAAAGATGTCATGCAAGCCCCTGATACCAGAAAGCAAGAAAAAGAAAAGTTCATCAAGGACAGGTTCGAGAAGAAGGCAGATTTATTTGAGCCAATCAGTAAATTAAAGCATAAGACTATGGCAGACACAAAGAAGACAATCAAATTGAATACATCTCGGCAAAAAGTAAATGAATATAAGAAACAAGTTAACGTGGCCTTTCAACTGCTTATACAGCTCAAGGACAGCTCAAGCTTCAGGTGCTCAACTGGACGTATACAAAGTGAATTACCCACTTATCCCTGTTCCCTACTCAATAGGTACACCAGACAATTTTCTGGCAAAAACTGGCAAATCCAAGGGCTTCCAGCATCTTGCTAAGAATGTTGACGATTCAACACCACCTCCTCGTGATGACAGTGATAGTGGAAGATGGAAATTCTGTCTTCTATTACATGAGGGAGATGCCAGAGAATTTCCATGAGATAAGCTTCAATATCTTCAATGCAGTGTCATCCCGATCAGATGTCATCTTCAGCACTGATGTGTACAACACAGACTCGGTCAAGTCATGTGAAAGGCAGAGAAGAGGAGGCGGAGAGAAGAGAATCATTCATTTTTTCAAACAACATTTTCTGCATTTTGCTGCACTATGCTCATCAGAGCTCAGATGTTACCTTGCTTTTTGATACAGGAAGGGGGTAACAATAAAAGTTTGAATGATGTCTCTCAATTTGCTGGACATTCCACTCCAGAGTATTGTTCTGCCTTACTTGGTCAACATGCATTCACATGCGACTCCACAAGTGCATTTAAAGGGATTGGTAAAATCAAGCCCATCAAAGTAATGCAAAAATCTAACAAGAAAGAGCAATCAGAGATTGCAGAACCTCACCAGGATGTGTTTTTAGGTTTTTAAGGCTTTTGTGTTAAAAGAAATATGGCGGCCGAACCATGTGACTGATGACGTCATCATTTTTTTTCCTCCACCGATTTATCCCGAGATTAGAAATTTCATCTTGATCGGATGAAGTTTTGCACTTGTCGAATTACGACGTCATAATGGAAGGACATCATCATTAACATATTGTTACGTTTGTAGGGGATAGGCAGTGATTACTTTAGTTCAGGTAGATTTGCATAAATTAGCATGCTCCGATTGTCATGAAGAAGAACCACCACCATGTAATAAGTAGGGATCCGGTAGGTCGTGTGTTTGGATTAAGTGTTACCAATCTTGGACAAACTGAAAAACTTTGTACCTCTATATCTCCGAAAGTGCTGAACAGGAAAAAATGTGACGTGGCTCATTGTAAAGAACTCTCCATGGGGAATAAAATATGTTAATGATGATGTCATAGGTGCCTCCATTATGATGTCATAATTCGACAAGTACAAAACTTCATCCGATCAAGATGAAATTTCTTGAGCATAATCTAGGAATAAATTAGTTTGGAAAAAAAATAATGATGTCATCGGTCACGGTCACGTGGTTCGGCCGCCATATTTGATTTAACACAAAAGCCTTAAAAACCACTGAAAATACATCCTGGCGAGGGTTTGCAATCTCTGCTCTTTTTCTTGTTTATTTATGCATTATAATCAATTAAGTAGTTCATAGTCACGCTGTGACTATGCTTCAAAAAGGGGACCGAAAAACAACAACAACCACGGTTCCCGAAAAAGGCCAACCCCCACTTTGCGGGGGAAAATGGCCTCTAAAGGTGGGGTTTTTTTTTTTTAATAGTCACGCTGTGCGTGCTTCATCCCGTCTCACAAGCCGTCTGGGTTGTATTGCGTTTAGGATAGGAATGATACGTTTCATATCAATGTGTGCATGCGTGTGTGTGGTAATGAGGGGAAAGGAGGAGAACGAAAGGATTGTGGGCCTATGGCCTAAGGACTGTTTAATCTGGCTCTGTATGCATCATTTTACAAATATGAAGATATCGTCCAACCTCCACAATGTTTGTGTTTAAAACCGCCATCCCTTATTTACCCCTTTTAAAATGTTCTTTCCTTCGTAAACCATATTTATGTCCCTTTTAAGCGACCTGTTAGACTATCATGCACGAGCTTAGGTGAGAAAAGCAGGAGTTTGGATCCTAACTGAGAAGGAGTTTTGATCCTGACCAAAGCAGACCCCCAAGAGGGAGGGGTAAAATGTACCACGGCATATGGTGGGGCATGGTATTTATAAAGACGGGTGAAACCAGCACAGGGGAGGAGAGAGAACTGGAACCTCACCTGTTGGAGCTGCATGCGACCATGCCGGAGGGGCAGGGGATTCCCTCCTAACAGCCCTCCCTCTAGAGCCATGCTCTCAAACACGCCCCACCCTGCCAGCCATGCTGACTCTCCTCTCCTCAGGCCAGGAAAGAACTGCAAGATGGACATTGGGTCGATACTCCCATGCCTCAAAGGTCCAGCAGTGTCCCGCTGGCCATTACCAGGGTATTTTCTGTCTTGTCGATCCCTTGTTGTTAACTATCTCTCGTGGAATGAATGGGCCACACCCTGATGGGCCTACACAAAACGATCAAAAAAGAGCATCACGCCACCTACAAAGCATGCCTAAGTTGGGAGGGGGATGAGAAGGCACCGACAGAAAATGCTCAAACAAAGTCCCTCCCTTTCTCCAGCGTCCACAACCATTACTACCCGTTCCTGTTGGGTTGGCCATAGGGAAGTCCCCAGCCCAAGTCTCGCACAAACTGGCCAGGGCAAGTCCCTCACTAACACATACCAATAATCCATCAACACTTCGGAGTGTCCTCTTTTTTGAAAGTTAAAATATGGTAACCCAACTTTCACGGGCCGGCTGGGGCAAGTCTTTCACAAGTGCACATTGGTGGTGCATTAGAGCTATTGTCAGCAGACGGCTTTGTCGAATGGATGATAAGGTCTGGACAGAGGAACACGAAATGGAGGAATCTGGGGGATAGGGGGATAGGGTGGAGAGGGTTAAAAGTTTAACTCGGGGGAATGAATGAAGCAGCGCAATGAGCTAACCTCAAAGGGGAGGGATCTCAATGGGACAGTGCGGATCTCACACAAGTCTCGTGGTTTTGGGCCCAGAGGTGTGAGAGGGTGGGGGTTCAAAGGTTTGCCGTTGGGGCGGGAACTTGTGACATCAAGGCCACACCAACAAACTGCCATAATATACTTTAGAATTTAATTTAGCGATATTATTAGTCATGGTCAATAAAAAACAAAAAACAAAGGTAAAAAAAAAAAAAAAAAAAATTCCCTTGGAGGCAATTGGCTCAGTAGTTTGGGCATGATTGGCATTTCACACACACATACAGACATCAAGAAAATGACACATACAAGATGGTTCAAAGAGTGGACGTAGTAGCTTCCTTAGATACTTGCACACACCTTTCAAAAATTTAGGTTGTCTGAAATCAATTTCTGTGTGAATACACCTTTAGAAAGGCTTCAAGAGAGAATGAAAAGTGAACGGAGTCCTAACAGAAGATATGCATCAACTTATGAGGTGCTTTTGTTTTTTACAAGATCATTCTTTTATAACCTTTTTTTTTTCACTCTTACTGACAATTTGAACATAACTCAAAACAATAGCTCTTATGATGATGATGACCATCCCTCTTTGCATCTTCAGGTGCATAGGGCTGCCAAAGCAGTTTCTTGGCTATTGGGCACAATCCTGGACGGGTTGCCACTCCAACACACGATACTCGAATGGCTCATTCATCCGAGTAAGCTGGTACTCATTTTGCCAACCTCGGAAGAATGACATGCTGAGTCAACCCGACTGGTGTTAATTAAACGGTTGACAGGGGCTTTAACTCAGGACCTTGCGACCTTAAGCCAGCTACTTAAACCATTAAGTCAACACCAGGTTGCTCTTGTAATGCATAATGCAGAAATGTAATGCAGTAGATGCATCATGATGGATGTACAGTTCAGTATAAAGTTTACAATTAGCAATCCAAACCATGAGGGTTTGATATATTTAACTACTTAAAGTGTATCGGGTCCCCCTGGGGCACCTGTAGTGTTCTGTGAAACTGAATACTGAAGCTAGCCAATGAGCTTTGAGCTGGGATTCAGCGAATGGGAATGGGCGCTCCGAAAGAGCGGAACTGGCATTATGGCCGTGACCGGAGCATGTTAGATAAAGTGATTGCTGTTCAACAAGAAGGCCTGCCATGTATTCATTGAGCACACCCAGCTATGTTCGTACGTGTTGTGAGTGCTAGCGTAACTCTCACCATGACAGCACCCTCTTGTTGAGTAGGGTATATACATAATTGGTTAAAATGGGCAGCTCTGTAAGATCTCTCTTATTATTTCTTATTATTATTATTTTTCTTATGATCTCTTATTTCCGGTGTTTTTAGAAGTTTTTTTTCAACCTGGAAAAATATAAACCGATTTATAGGTTTTCAAATCCAGCAATCCAAACTTTGAGCTCCACGTATGAGCAGGTGAAGACCCTCGCAATGTATGACAAAAATCCTCGTAATGGCCGCTAGAGGTTTATCTAAATCCTTCGAAACTCAGAATTTTTTTTGAAAAATATTAAAAAGATAGGGAGTCAAAGGGGTCAAAGATTTCTCGCTTTGAAGTTTGACCTCAAGATTTGTTTTTACATGAACCAAACTTTGGGTGGCTTATTGGATGGAAATTAGTGGGCAATGGGTACCATAGTTTTAGGTATTTTTGGCTATGTCTGAAAAGTTCAGATATCTTTTTGAAATTTCGATTTCTACTTGAAGTAGTTAAAACAAAAAAAAAGTTCATTGAATTAGGTGACCAATAATAAATAAATAAAATGTTAGCTTGGCCAAATTGTGTGGGCAAGTATAGTGTTTTCTGCTAAAGGCCTTGATCCTGCTGGGAGCCGGAGATATACCTAAACACGTTAAGTAAATCAAACACAAAAGATCTATGAACCTGACAGATTCAGGTGGACTAATAAAATATGAAACCCACACGGGAGTTAAAACGTGGATGGATGAGTAAGTCACCAAGCCGTTGCCCAACACGATGTGGGAGAGGGTTCAGGGTTGGCTCCTGCGGAGGGAGGCGGCTGTGTGGACGACGTAGGGGTGGCTTGTGCCACTGGCTGGGCTGCTGATGTAGGAACGCGTGCATCTTCTGTGAAGCCACGCTCGACTTGCCAGCTGTCGATCTTGAAGCTGGTTTGTGATCGTCATGGATTTATTGTGCAAACCCAATTACACACAGTATTCCAGGCACAGTGTTTGAAAGTGTTGAATTTGTGCCGAATGGGAAATAGATATGTGATGAAAGTGCAAGAGATGATAATGTGATGCTGATGTAAAGAGAAGTGGCAAGAGGTGACTTGCAGGTCAAGGTGGAGGTATGGTGGGGTTCAGCATAAATTGGTGATGATTGAAAGTGAAAATAACCACAGATTAATAAATGTAAAATATGAAACATAACCAGGGTGGAAGACAAAATAAAATATCAAAGTCAAGTATGAGTTAGGAGGACAAAAACAAACAAAAATAAACAAAGAAGAAAACAGAGGAAGGGAGAAAATAAAGACATTTGGTGAGACATTTAATCCACACTCCACACACTAGGTGCAATTAAATACCTGGCCATTCATCAAGGTGACAATTCTAACAAGAAAACATTTGCACTTGCTTGGGGCTTCAAAATGCAAATTATACAACTGCATTGGAAATCTTGTTAGGACTGCACAGAATTTCACCATTGACATATTCAGATGTGGAAACACACCAGTTAAATACGGAATTATTTT
This sequence comes from Myxine glutinosa, assembly GCF_964187855.1. NCBI lineage: Eukaryota > Metazoa > Chordata > Myxini > Myxiniformes > Myxinidae > Myxine > Myxine glutinosa. Next base: position 38,726,999 of record NC_136264.1, on the reverse strand, counting down.
TCAACTTTCTGAGTATGGACAACATTTTGAATATCGTTTGACTTTGCAAAAACCATTAAAGATTTCATAGAAAAACTAGAGCAATGTGACTGTGTCGCCAATATGCCTCCGCATAATCTCACAGCTGGTAGATGCCCTCGTTCACTGTCCTAAAAATAAACAAGTTTGATTTAAATCCCTTCAGCTGTTTTCAAGCATCACATTTTCACCAGCCATGACAGGTTTCACATCGACCAGTGAAGCGGTTTCAGAGAAGGGATTTTTTTGAATATCGGCTTTCTAGCTAACATAACTGCCACACCACGTGACATATGACCTTTAAAAATGTACACTCTGCATATGTATGGGTTGGGGATCACATTTGTGAAGTTTCGTGTTGATTGGATAGGGTTCATTTTTCTATCCAAAATGGCTGCCAAACCACGTGACTTACGACATCATTTTCAAACTATATGCAACAATGGTGTTAGATGATAGTTGTAAAATTTCGCATCGAAAGGGTAAGCGGTTTCGGAGATATAATTGTTTAATATTTTCCTTCAATCCAATATGGCTGCCACACCATGTGACCAATGACATTTTCGTGATCATCTTTTAATCGCCATGCCTAGTCAATGACACACATAAAGTTTCGAGTCAATAGATTTGGTGGTTTGGGAGAAGGTGTTTTTTTAGGCTTTTAGGTTAAATCCAATATGGCTGCCATACCACATGACCTACGACATCACAACTATCATAAAAAACATTCTGCATGGGTGTGACCCCTACCTTGAAAGTTTCATCTCAATCGGACATGTAGTTGCTGAGAAAAACGGGGTTTAGCCGGTATGGACGGACGTATGGATGTATGGATGGACGGACAACCCGAAAGGGGGCGGGAGCATTAAAAAAAAGGGGAAAAAGTCGATTTCACCTATTCCAGCTTGGTTAAGCTGCCACGTTCTAAATGTTGCACATAGAAAAATGGCAGAAATTTGGCCGCACTTATATATTAACCTTTCTTGTATATTAACCCCACCCTCTCCATGTCGCACACCTCATTCATATGGATGCCTAAATGTACAATCGTTACATATCTGCAATTCGCTCATTATAACATCCGTGCTTTAGAAATATATATATACACATATACAGTGCCTTCAGAAAGTATTCATACCCCTCGACTTTTCTCACATTTTGTTGTTTTGCAGCCTGAATTTAAAATAGATTAAATTGAGATGTTTGTCACTGATCGACACATGATACCCCATAATGTCAAAGTGGAATATATATTTTTTAGAAATTTTTACAAAATAATTAAAAAACGAAAATCTGAAATGTCTTGAGTTTATTATAAGTATTCAACCCCTTTGCTATGACATTTCAAATTGAGCTCAGGTGCATCCAATTCCCTTTGATCAACCTTGAGATGTCTCTACAACTTGATTGGAGTCCACCTGTGGCCAATTCAATTTATTGGACTTGATTTAGAAAGAAACACACCTTTCCAGAGACTTGTAATGTCTCACAGTTGACAGTACATGTCAGAGAAGAAACTCTACCATGACGTCCAAGGAACTGTCCGCAGAACTCAGAGGAGACATAGATCTGAGGAAGGGTATAAAACAATTTCTAGTGTTGACAGTTCCCAAGAACACAGGGAGCACCATCATTAGGAATTGTAAAAAATATGGAACTACTCAGACTAGTCTTGGAGCTGGCCGTCCGACCAACCTGACAACCAGGACCTTGGTCAGGGAGGTGACCAAGAACCCAAACAACCACTCTGACAGAACTACAGAGTTCCTTGGCTGAGATGGGAGAACCTGCTGGAAGGACAACAGTCTCTACAGTTCACAAATCTAGGCTTTATGGGAAAGTGGCCAGATGGAAGCCACTCTTGAGAAAAAGGTACATGACAGCATGCCTGGAGTTTGCAAAAAGGCACATGAAAGACTCTTGGAGCACGAGGCAAAAGATTCTGTGGTCTGATGAGACGAAACTTGAACACTTTGGCCTGAATGCAAAGTGATACTTCTGGTGGAAACTGAGCACTGCTCTTCACCCATCGAACACCATCCCTTCTGTGAAGCATTGTTGTGGCACTGTCATGCTATGAGAATGCTTTTCAGCGGCAGGGACTGGGAGCTTTTTAAGGATAGAGGGAACAATGAATGGAGCAAAATACAGGCAAATCCTAGAGGAGAACCTGCTTCAGAGTGCAAAAGACCTTTTGACTGCGGTGAAAATTTACGTTCCAACAGGACAATGACCCCAAGCATACAGCTAAAGCAACACTGGAATGGCTTCAGAACGAGAACCTGAAAGTCCTTAAGTGGACCAGTCAAAGCCCAGACTTGAATCCCATTGAGAAAGTGTGGAAATACTTGAAGATTGCTGTTCACCGACGGTCTCAATCAAACTTGACAGAGCTTGAGCAAATCTGCAAGAAAGAGTGGGAGAAACTCCCCAAAACCAGATGTGCAAAGCTGATACAGACATACAAAAGAAGACGTGAAGCTGTAATCGCTGCCGAAGGCACTTCTATGAACTATTGACTCAGGGGGTTGAAAATTTATGTAAATTAGATATTTATGTATTTTATTTTAAATTATTTTGTAACGTTTCTATAAAAAATCCACTTTATCATTATGGGGTACTATGTGTAGATCAGTGACAAAAATACTCTCAATTTAATATTCAGGCTGTAACACAACAAAATGTGAAGACAAGGGGTGTGAATACTTTCGGAAGGCACTGTATTTGCCTCACCATACCAGTGAAGGGATGAGAGTGTGTGTGTGTGTATGTGTGTGTGTGTGTGTGTGTGTACCAATTTTAATATACAGACTTGGCATTTAATATGGAAGATTTTTTTTTTTCTTGACTTGGGTTTACTTTCTTAACTCAGTATATCAATCTGCTGAGTTTCTTTTACACTTTGGTGATTTATTTGTTAAAAGAACCATGTCACTGATTGTCTGTCGCAGCAAGAAGTCAACAACAGGATTATATCACAGGTGGCGTGGCAAAATGTACGGACAGGTGCATTTGATGATTGGCTTCACAGTCGGGTATACAAGGGTTGTTGCGTTTTGTATTAGTGGAAAACAACTGCTGCACGTCTCCAAAAGTTATTTCCGCTTCCTCTGGAGATGGTCCGTCAACTCGACAATGCTGTTTGTCATGGAGTGGTGGCTTTACGAAATTCCGGCATGAAACAGCGTGCTATTGCTCGGCAGTATGGCATCACTCAAGGTCAGGTGTCAAAGATCCTGAAACGAAATGCTCAGAGGGGTGACCCTACTCCAATACCGAGGCCAGGACGTCCCCGCAGAACCACAAGGAGGGATGATCGCCAGCTGCACCGGTTAGTCCGCAATGGCCGTACCAAGTCAGCTAATCGGCTTAGGGCTGAGTGGCAGCAACTGACAAATGTGCCTGTATCCAGAAGGCTAGCCAAGCAACGACTGGTTCAAGCAGGCTATTGTGCCAGGCGTCCCCTGAGAAAGCCACGCCTGACCAGACAACACCACCAGCGCCGATTGCAGTGGGCCAGAGAGCACCGTCAATGGCAGCCAGGACACTGGAATCACGTGATCTTCAGAGACGAGTCTAGATTTCTGGTCTATCGTCAAGATGGCCACGGCCGAGTGCGCAGACAAGTGCATGAAGCCTACAACAAAGATTGTATAGTGCCAAGAGTCCAAGCTGGAGGTGGTGGGGTGACCGTTTGGGCTGCTTTTCATGCAGGGGGCAAAACTGACCTGGTTGTTCTGAATGGAAACCTGGACCAGTTCAAGTACAGGGCCATTCTGGAAGAAACATTGCTTCCATTTGCTCGTGCAGCCTTTCGAGGAAACTTTGTCTTCCAAGATGACAATGCACCACCTCATCGTGCTCGCATGATCCAACACTTTCTTGCTGACCGTGGTGTGGAGCATATGGAGTGGCCTGCCATGTCCCCGGATATGAATCCGATAGAGAACTTTTGGGCAGAATTAACGAGTCAAATCGACCACTTGGACCAGCAGCCTGTCTCTGTGCGTGAATTGCAGCAGGCTATTGTCGCTGCATGGAAAGCGATTCCTGTCCAAATCTTGGCAAATCTCGTGAACAGCATGCCTCAACGTGTACGTGCTCTCCTGAATGCTCGTGGGGGTTACACGAAGTACTGAACTGTAATTTTACTGTCGGTAATCCCAGTCGTAATTTAGGTTTTGTTTTTGTTAAAAAAAAATTTGGCTAATGTGCAAAATAAAGAGATACTTCTGCAAAACGCATAGAAGTTTAACACAGTACTGTCCATGAATTGCATTCGATATCAGTTTACATCACTTTCAAGGATCAATTTATTTGTTTCGAAATGTCAAATGTGGTTTTTGTTTCTTTTAAAGGTCACATTAACAAAATCTAGAATAATTTCAACATAATTCCAATGAACTTTTGTTCTAAGACATCTTGAAAAGTAAGTTCACCCCCACAAAAAAATATTCCATATTAAATGCCAAGTCTGTAGTAGAGCCGCTGCAATACATATATTCTAAGGTGTTTTTTTTAAATTACATCACATGCACATAGCTTTCGTTTGATTGAAACAAACGGTGTCCATAACGTTTTACATTTAAAACACAGGGTGTCCTTAAAGTCTTTATGCAACTGAAACTTTTATAACTTTTGATGTACTTACACATGATAGAATAAACTGTAAATGGTGCATGAAAGCAAAATTCATTGATCACACATGATATTCATGGAAGCACTCAGCAGCAACTGGAGAATGTTTTCAACAAGTTGGAAGATTGGACTGAACAGTGTATTACAAAAGCCTACAAATTTGAACTGTATCGAGGTAAAACTTGATGAATGACAGAGATGTATCTGGTGGACAGGTTGGGTGAAAAACAAGGAGGAATGGATTCGATTATGGTGAAGATTAGAATCCGGATCTGGACCGGATAATATTTCTTTACCATTGAGAGATACGGCCACGTTCGATTATATAGCATGATATGTCAAAAAGTTGTGGATGGCATGACAAAACTAGGTGGATGGGATGGTTAGGCGACAAGAACAAGCCGGTTCGATTTTGAGTCTGGTCTGGATCCAGATCTGTGGGATACAAAACGTAAACTGTACAGCCCGGCAGAGGTATGCTCTCTACCGAGTGCCGTTCTTGTTTATAGTTTGTTTCTATCACGTGTGCATCAAAAGTTAGAAAAGTTCAAAGTTGTGCAAGGACTTTATGGACACCCTACACAAATGCTAGATTATGGAAAGAAATCTTTAAAGGAGGAGGGGTCACACTCAGACACTTGTTTTGTCAAAGGGGTTGGTCACCGAGACAAATACCCTGGCTAGGATTTCCATTGTTACTCATAAATGCTGTCTTGTTTCTCTCCAGTAAAGGCCACATTCGATATCTGCGAGTGGTTTAGGTTACCATCACTATTTTACCGCACCCTTCTGTGCACTCCCTCTGGTCATAAAAGAGGAATCCGGTCTCATAAAAGGGGAATAAAAGGGGAATACGGTTCGTGCAAGGACGAAAAAAAAACCGCAAAAGTTCACCAACATTAAAAATTATAATTGGCTCAATCAAGAAAGTTGAAACAGATTTTTTTTTAACCTCAACAAATAACTCAACAAATACAGCAATGGCAATTTATGATGATTCATGGGGAAGGTCAGTCATAAACCTGCAATGTAACGCTACAATTATATTGCCCTAAAATGCAGTTGTTCATGGCCATGGCAGAGATTATATCAACAAATCGCAATCAAGAATGAGGACACAACAAACAGCATGTTAGTAAGAACGTTAGTTAGGGGTGAGGAGAGAAACACCGCATTCCTATGCATTAAGCAATGGATGCATGAAGAAGAAATGAAAGCAGAGTACATAGAGCAAAATTAGCTGCTCGCCTCTGGTCACAAAGGAGTCCGGTAAAAAGAATTGCTAAGATAAACGTCAACTTAAAGCAGCATTCAAAAGTTATACGTGCATAGCCACCTATTTATTACACACTCAAGCTCATATTACCTTGAACTAGCACAACACTGTGGGAACGTTCAACAATAAAGCCACTCTCACACAAACCTTTTGCTTGGCAATATTTCCACCCAGAGTTCCTTAATCTTCTCTTCCTCTTCCCTTTATAAGGGTTGAGGTAACCAAGCAGTTTATCAGATTAAAATATTTTTCCACATCTTCAGACAAACTAGTGGAGATGCCATGCATGTGGAGGAATAAATGGATGAACCGACCCCCCCCCCCCCCCCCACCACCGACCCCCAACAAAGATGTTTTTTTTTTTTTTGTGCAGAACTGTGCACTCATGCACAAACACAAACTCTTTCTCTTTCCATATATCTATCTATATATCTCTATCTATGTCTCTGTATCTCTATCTCTATATATATCTCTATATACTGTATATATCTCCATATATACTCAACATCAAAAGAAACTTATCAAATCTTCAGAAGGACACTCATTGAAATCCTCCACACAAAAATGAAAAAATTTAAACACAGAGGTAAAGTTCAGCTATCTTTACTAAACACATGTCAATAAACAAGAGGTTGCCTCAATCACAAAAAACAAAAAGCATGAACATCACAAGGGGTGGTGCAACAAAATTCACAGCACTGCAACACAAAGGCACGCACCTGAATACAGTCAAAACAAAATGACACAGGAATGGACACAACAGTCCTAACAGTCAAGGACAGAATGACAGCAGTCCTCAATATCGTGCGTGTCCTCCCTCCCTGATGCAGGCTGTACACCTCCGATGCATGCTCTGTGCCAGGCGTCTGATGCGGTCCTGGGGAAGTCTGTCCATGCAAGCATTTGAATGAGCATTTGCCAATTGACAGCCGTTGATCTCCTCGATGCAAGACGTCGACCAAGCTCATCCCATAAATGCTCAATGGGATTGAGGTCAGGGGAATAAGGCATCCAAGGCATCACTTCAACACCCTGTTCCTGGAAGAAGTTGGTGGTCAGACGAGCAGCATGGGGTCGAGCGTTGTCTTGCTGTAAAACTGCGATGTCAGGATGAGCCTGGAGTAATGGCAGCAGATGAGATTGCAAAACGTCATCAACATAACGCTGACTAATGAGATTGCCTTCGATGACGACCAGAGGTGTCCTGAACCAAGTGGAAATGCCGGCCCATACCATCACACTGGGTCCTCCCCAACGATTGATCTGGCGAATACAGCATGATGCATACCTTTCCCCACCTCTGCGCCATACCTGTTGACACCCATCAGCAGCATGAAGGCAAAATCTGGACTCATCGCTGAACAAGACTGCACTCCACTGTTGCTGTGTCCAGCGGCGATGCGGCAGACACCATCTTAGTCTGTTCCGCCGATGCACTGCATTCAACACTGGACCTCTGCAAGGAAGTCTTGCCACCAGGCCCTGACTTCTCAAGCGCCTCCGCACAGTAGCGACACTGATGCGTTGTTGTGGCGACCTTTTGTCACTGCAGCTGTTTGGGTCGCAGGGCAGAAACGATCACGAAGATGCTGTATCACAATCCAGTGGTCTTGGTTTAGGGTTGTTACCCATGGTCTTCCTCTTTGTGGACCATCATTCACAGTCCCAGTTTCACCGTAACGCCTGGCCAGGTTGGAAATTGCAGGCTGTAGCATTCAACAACACAACAACAACATGCATTTTAAAGGCCATTTTCCCTGCTAGAGCGGGGGTTAGCCTTGCGGTCCCCATGACAATCTTCTCCATTTTGCCCTATTTTCTGCATCTCTCCTTGTTAACCCCCTTGCCCGCATTTCTTCTTCCACCATCTTTAGCCAAGTCTTTCTCGGTCTTCCCCGTCCGCTGCTTCCTTCCACATTCATTTGCATCACTCTTCTCAACCAGTCACTTTCATCCTTCCTCAACACATGACCAAACCATCTCAACCTGTTCCTCTTCACAGCATCAATCACAGGCTCTATTCCCATCATCTTTCGCAATTCATCATTTGTCTTCCTCTCTCTCAACGATACTCCGCACATCCGTTGAACCATTCGCATTTCCACCCTTTCCAACCTTCGTTGCTGCTCTACGTTCATTACCCATGTCTCGCTCCCATAAATCATAACACTTCTCACACATGCAGCATACACCTTTCCCTTCAGCTTCAACGACACTCCCCTCATCATCAGCATGCCACTCAGTTCCCGAAACTTCTTCCATGCACATCTCACTCGAGCAACCGTTGCCGAGTCTGATCCACCTTCTCCATTCAGCATGTCTCCGAGGTAGCAAAATGTTTTCACACCTTCCAGCTTCACGCCGTCTCCAAGATCCAACTCAACATTTCCTCCATCTGCAGCTCCCTCTGTGCACACCTTACATTTGAATGTAGCTGCCACACTGGTTAATGACCCTCTCAGACCACTACATTTTTGATGAACCCACTCAGCGCAAATTGTACATTGAATGGAGTTCACTCCGACACCCTTCCTACACACAGCACAGGGCCACTTCCCAGTTCTTTCCACCTCACCACATGCTTTACCACTTGCCATCACCTTCGTCTTTCCGATATTCACCTTCAGACCTTTTGTCTCCATACATTCCTTCCACGTGTTCATCTTTTCCTTCAGTCCATCCATACTTTCCGCAATCAACACCAGATCATCTGCATACAACAACTCCCACGGTAAACCCTCCTTTACGTCCAGCACCTCCATCACAGCTACAAATAGTAGTGGACTTAGTACCGACCCCTGATGCACTCCCACCTTCACCTCAAACTCACCACTGTTCCCGTCCTTCGTCCTTACAGCTGTGCGCGCTCTTTTGTACATTGCCATCACTACTCTGATCAACCATTCCTCCACTCCTAACTTCCTCAATGCCCATGTCAATACTTTGCGTGGTACCCTATCGAATGCTTTCTCCAGATCAACAAACCCAAGAAACAACTTCTTCCTCTTCTCCATGTACTTCTCCTGCAACTGCCTCACAATGAAAAGCGCGTCTGTCGTTCCTCTTCCTGGCATGAATCCAAACTGCATTTCGTCGATCTTCACTTTCTTCCTTATCCTCCTCTCCAACACCCTTTCCAATACCTTCATTCCATGCTCCAATAACTTTATCGCTCAGTACGAGCCACACTCCAGAGGGTCACCTTTCCCCTTGTATAGAGGGACGAGGGTACTCAGTTCCCAATCCACTGGAATGCGGCCTTCTTTCACCACCAGATTACAGATCTCTGTCATTCTCTTCACACCCCAACTTCCTGCTGCCTTCAACATATCTCCCACAACTCCCGTCGGCCCTCCCACTTTTCTACCCTTCATTGCTTTTATCGCTTCCTCAACTTCCTTCTCAGTTATCTTCTCTGCCGGTCCTAAAACAGGGTTACTCTCGATGTTGCCATCCCATTCATTCTCTGTATTCAACAGCATTTCCATATATCTTTTCCATCTTCCTTTAATTCCATCTGGGTCGACAACGATTTGCCCCACTTCATCCTTCAAGCAACTCACCCCCATCACATCACACCTCTCTTTCGCTATCTGCTTTGCAATCCTGAATACTGCTTTCTGACCCTCTTCCGAATCCAAGCGTTCTCCGAACATTTTCCTACATGCCTCCTGCGCCTTTGCTACCTCTTTCTTTGCAGCCTTCCTGGCTGCCTTATAACTTTCATGCTCTGCTGTTTCTGCTCCCGTACCCTTCGCCTTCTGCCACTCCTTGAACTTCTTCCTCTTCTCGTCAATCCTCTTTCCAACTTCATCATCCCACCACCATGTTTCCGAGTGCCTCGGTGGTCCTTTTGTCCATCCACATACCTCACCAACGGCTCCCAACAGACTAGCTTTCATCGACATCCAACCACTTTCAAGCTCAACCACAACATCCTCGACCCTACTCAGCCTCTCTTTTAATGCCTCCCTTACTGTCACCTCTTTCAACCTCCACACCTTCATTCTCGGTTGGTACTTCACCCACCGAGCTCTCCTCGCACCTTTCACCCTTACGTCGCAGACAACCAAGTGGTGCTGTGAAACAGCCTCCTCCCCCGGGATCACCTTTGTGTCCCGGAGGTGCCCCCTATCTCGCCTACGCACCATCAGGTAGTCAACGGTTGTCGTCGACCCACCTGACGTGTATGTAACAAGCTTATTATCCTCTTTCTGGAACTGAGTATTACAAATCAACAAATCAGCTCCATCAGCAAACTCCAAAATCCTTTCACCTTCTCCATTTCTCACACCATATCCGTAACCCCCATGAACTCCCTCAAAACCGTCCATACTCCTTCCCACATGTCCATTTAGGTCTCCTCCTACCACAACAACTTCCTCATCTTTCACGTTTTCCATCAGCTTCTCTATCGCACACCAGAACTTGTCCTTCTCTTCATCGCTTCGACCAACCTGCGGAGCATATCCCGAGATGACGTTCACCAAGAGCTTTCCAATCATCATTTTCACCATCATCAACCTATCACTCACTCTCGTCACACTCACCACACTGTCTACAATCTCCTCAGAAAAGAGGACACCAACACCATTCATGCCCTCCGGGCACCCTTGCCACACAAACTTGTATTTTTGTCCCTGCCTACCCTTCACCATTCTCACACCACTTCCCTTCCATCTCGTCTCTTGCACACAACATATGTCCACTCTTCTTCTGACCAATACTTCCACCACTTCTCCTGATCTCCCTGTCATTGTCCCTACATTCCATGTCCCAAACCTCAGAAACCGATCTCCACTTCGGGCTGTACCCTGCCCATATGTAGTTGTAATTGTCATGGTTCCCTTTTTGAGGCTGTAGCATTCAAGACGTTGGGAAATTGTTCGCTGGTTTACACCAGCCTCAAGCATCCCAATTGCCCTTAAACATTGTTCAGATGTCAGGCGTGGCATCTTAATTTTCTTGTTTTCCCTGTCAGAAGCCTCTAGAGTCTAGAGTGACTATAGACAGCAGTAAATGAATGTCTAACCATGAGAACTGAAGGATTTCATTATGAGGGTCATTATTTAAACGGAAAGATCCCTATACAGAACCACTTAAGCATGCCATTGTTGATCAACCAGGTGATTGAAGTGAAGTTCCCATTACATAATTAGCCATTACAATTGAAGAAACGTGTTTATAAAGCTGTACATTTCAAAAAATGAAAGTGATAAGTTAATTTTGATGTTTAGTTTATATCTCTACATATATATCTCGATATATATATATATCCCTGGTGTTTATATATATTTTATATATATTTATATATATTTATATATATTTATATAGATATATATATTTATCCCTGGTGTTGGGCGAGCGGCTAGGGTGCCGGCTTAGGATCCTAGGATCCTGGGTTCGAATCCCGGTTGATCGCTGAATTAACGCCAGGGGGGTTGACTCAGCCTGTCATCCTTCCGAGGTCGGCTAATTGAGTACCAGTTCACTGGTAATTCCCTGTTTGTCGTTAAAGGCGGCAAAAAGGGTTGGCGTCAGGAAGGCATCCGGCCGTAAAACATTGCTTCAAAAAGGGGACCAAAAAACAACAACAACCACGGTTCCCGAAAAAGACCAACCCCCGCTTGCAGGGAAAAATGGCCTCCAAAGGTGTTTTTTTAAATATATATATATATCTCCGTCTCCGCCTCCATCTATGTGTCTCTATCTCCGTGTCTCTATCTCCGCTTTATTTATTTATTTATATATATATATATATATATATATATATATATATATATATATATATATATATATACAGTGGGGAGAACAAGTATTTGATACACTGCCGATTTTGCAGGTTTTCCCACTTACAAAGCACGTAAAGGTCTGTAATTTTTATCATAGGTACACTTCAACTGTGAAAGACGGAATCTAAAACAAAAATCCTGAAAATCACATTGTATGATTTTTAAGTAATTAATTTGCATTTTATTGCATGAAATAAGTATTTGATCACCTACCAACCAGTAAGAATTCCGGCTCTCACAGACCTGCTAGTTTTTTCTTTAAGAAGCCCTCCCATTCTCCACTCATTACCTGTATTAACTGCACCTGTTTGAACTCGTTATCTGCATAAAAGACGTCTCCAGACCGTCTCCGACCACAAAGACCGCAAAGACCGACCGCAAAGCCGTCTCCAGACCTGTCCACACTCAATCAATCAGACTCCAACCTCTCCACAATGGGCAAGACCAGAGAGCTGTCTAAGGACATCAGGGACAAATTTGTAGACTTGCACAAGGCTGGGATGGGCTACAGGACAATAGGCAAGCAGCTTGGTGAGAAGGCAACAACTGTTGGCGCAATTATTAGAAAATGGAAGAAGTTCAAGATGACAGTCAATCTCCCTCGGTCTGGGGCTCCATGCAAGATCTCACCTCGTGGAGCCTCAATGATCATGAGAAAGGTGAGGGATCAGCCCAGAACTACACGGCAGGACCTGGTCAATGACCTGAAGAGAGCTGGGACCACAGTATCAAAGAAAACCATAAGTAACACACTACGCCGTCATGGATTAAAATCCTGCAGCGCACGCAAGGTCCCTCTGCTCAAGCCAGCGCATGTCCAGGCCCGTCTGAAGTTTGCCAATGACCATCTGGATGATCCAGAGGAGGAATGGGAGAAGGTCATGTGGTCTGATGAGACCAAAATAGAGCTTTTTGGTTTAAACTCCACTCGCCGTGTTTGGAGGAAGAAGAAGGATGAGTACAACCCCAAGAACACCATCCCAACCGTGAAGCATGGAGGTGGAAACATCATTCTTTGGGGATGCTTTTCTGCAAAGGGGACAGGACGACTGCACCGTATTGAGGGGAGGATGGATGGGGCCATGTATCGCGAGATCTTGGCCAACAATCTCCTTCCCTCAATAAGAGCATTGAAGATGGGGCGTGGCTGGGTCTTCCAGCATGACAACGACCCGAAACACACAGCCAGGGCAACTAAGGAGTGGCTCCGTAAGAAGCATCTCAAGGTCCTGGAGTGGCCTAGCCAGTCTCCAGACCTGAACCCAATAGAAAATCTTTGGAGGGAGCTGAAAGTCCGTGTTGCGCAGCGACAGCCCCGAAACCTGAAGGATCTGGTGAAGATCTGTATGGAGGAGTGGGCCAAAATCCCTGCTGCAGTGTGTGCAAACCTGGTTAAGAACTACAGGAAGCGTCTGATCTCTGTAATTGCAAACAAAGGTTTCTGTACCAAATATTAAGTTCTGTTTTTCTGATGTATCAAATACTTATTTCATGCAATAAAATGCAAATTAATTACTTAAAAATCATACAATGTGATTTTCAGGATTTTTGTTTTAGATTCCGTCTTTCACAGTTGAAGTGTACCTATGATAAAAATTACAGACCTCTACGTGCTTTGTAAGTGGGAAAACCTGCAAAATCGGCAGTGTATCAAATACTTGTTCTCCCCACTGTATATATATATATATATATATATATATATATATATCTATCTTACCTATCTCTCTACCTATCTCTCCATCTCATCAACAAGGCATTATAACCCATCACAAAGTTGCATTTATCAACTTTCAAGGTACAAATGTCAGCAAGCAGCACTGCACGACTTTGTCATAGATCATCAATCAGAGAAATACATGCTTTAATAACAGTTACTCTATCTTTAATTACTGAAGCAGCCAAATTACAGATGTTAATGAGGTTTAAGTCATGTTATAGGAAGGTACAGCAAAGGATGCACGAATGTGAATGGAAAAGAGGACGATGACGAACAGAGGTAGAAGATTTGATGAAAAATTCTGGGGAAGAGAGAAATATCACCAATCATGCACATGGAGGAGGAAATAAAAGGTGGAAGAGAGTGATGGCTCCACAGGGGGAAAAATAATGAGTATGAAAAGATTGTGACCCCACCATTATCCAAATGGTTGCCATCCGGGCCAGTGATCTGCTCTGTAAGCTCAGACAATGGGTCTTCAGGTGTCCTTGCAGGCCGCAGAGTCAATGAGAGACGTCGGCGGAGTCGTTTCATCCGATCCATGGTCTGCCGCTGATCAGGAGACAGAGGAGAGAGAGTTAAACGGAGTAACAACATTCGATATAAAAAAGCCTGTATTCTTTATCCAAATTAGAAATAAAAACGAACAATCGTTATGTTGCTCTAGGTTACGGCCTATTGTTCCATTACTGCCAAACTTACTGTTTATGCCTCCAATTCAGGACACTTCCGATGCCTTAGTGGGCTCAGCTAAAGTGTGCATCTGGTTCGTTATCAAAAGCAACGTGCTTTTGAAGAACAGAATGCTGCATTGTAAAATGTGCCGCATAATTTAAATTACATATCACAACCTCCTTCACACCTTCATGGTGCAGCACCTTTCATTAGCACTAGGTTACTATTAATAGAGTAAAACATGCATGCAGCGACAGGCAGTTGATAATAACTTCAGTTCATCATCATCATCATATAATTATTATTATTATTATTATTATAAGACAAATAGTGAGCCATTTGAGCAATCTAATGATGCCTGAAAATGATAAAAAGTTCTGGGTCAATAGTGAAAAGTAGGGAACCACAGGAACACAGCAGGTTAGAGGGGACACAACGGAAAGGCCAAAGCTTTGCGTTACACACTTACTTGAGCAAAGCAAATGTACCGTTAAGCAGAAAATTTTAAGCAACTTGTTAACCTTTTCTGTAACCTATGTGAGGGGAAGCCTCATCTTACTTTTGTGCACCACATCCTAGCTGCTAGAATGGGTGGCGTAATGGTTTGAACATCCGCTCTGAGTCTGGGAAGTCAGTGGCTCAAACCAAACCCCATCCGAGTCATACCAATGGTACGTGCCACTTCCTTGCTCGACTCTCAGCATTTTAACGGATAGAACATGGACAAAACGCTGGGAAGGCAATGACAAACCACCCAGTTTGATCCTTGACAAGAAACTGCATTGGCAGCACTAACACTCTGCAGAATATGTTGCAGGTTTGTTTGATTAGCTGAGAAATGTCACGTGCTTTTTGATGGCTGGCTGTGTAACATGAAAGAAAAATCAACCGTTTATATTTTCGACAAAAATTATACATTGGGGTAATCCAGCCTTGACAGGGAGAGGACATGCAAGGACTTAATTGAGAGCCACACATTGGCTACGAGAATTGAGGATGTCAGTAATCAAAAGTGTAAAGTTTGCCTTGGGTACCATAGGCAGAGAGTTTATAGAGCAAGGCGGGATGCCAGTCTATCTAGAGAAAGCCCAATATATGTCCGGAGTATGACATTGACCCTGATATCATGTCCGACCCTTGATCTCATGTCCGGCCCTGATCTCATGTCTGACATTGAGGGAGGGCCTCCATATATTGTTGGGAGAGTAGAAGCACCATGCCCAAGGCAGAGTGACCAGGTCTGAATCCAAATTGATGATCTGAGATGAGGTCATTGGAGAAAAGGAATGAATTGATGTCAGCTATGATGATGGATTCCATTATCTTGATGATGAATGGAAGTAAGCTAATAGGTCAGTAGTTAAGGGGATCCGTTTTTGTACCTATAAGACATGAGAGAGACAACATACCGGTACCATTCCGGCTGGAAAATTCCCCATATGATTTTCTTGAAAGGTCGGTATATGTACATCTTTAAAAATTTGGGGGTGGGAGAGCATGTCTATGGAGTAGCTTTGTGGTTGAATTAGGTACGATTCCATAACAACCATATCATAATAAATTTAACATAAAAATGGTGTTCTATCTAAATGTCATTTTGTGAATTGAGATGTTACTGCATGTATAAATGTGATAATGCTTTATTAGCTCCGCCACCAAAGGTGGGTGGAGGTTATGTTTTCATCCCTGTCTGTTTGTTGTCTGTTTGTTTGTTTTGTCTTAGAACAAAATATCTCAAAAAGTTGTGGACATATTCGGACGAAATTTGGTGGAGACGTAGTGTATGTGACAAGGACGAAATGATTCGATTTTGGTGAAGATCCGGTTCCGGTTCCGGTTACTAGAATTTTTAAAGTGATTCTTCACCATTGGGAGATGGAGCCAAAAACGATACATAGCACGATATCTCAAAAAGTTGAGGACGGATTTGGACGAAATTTGTGGAGAGGTTGCATATGTGACAAGAAAGAATTGTTTCAATTTTGGTGAAGATTCGAATCCGGATCCAGATCAGGGAATTTTTTAAATGATTCTTCACTATTGGAGGATCGGGCTAAATCTGATATATAGCAGGATATCTCAAAAATATATGGACAGATTTCGATGAAACGTGGTGAAGATTTTGGGTGTGTGACAAGGCTGAATCGATTCGATTTTGGTGAAGATCTGAATATAGATTCGAATACGATGTTTATTCAATTTTTTAAGTGAATCTTCGCCATTGAGAGATCAGGCAAAAAGCGATATATGAAAGTTATGGTCGAGTTATGACTAAACTTGGTGTACAAGTTGGTAAGGTGACAAAACCAAGCCAATTAGATTTTGGTTCAAGTCCGAATCCAGATTCCACCTTTCAGTGGATACAAAACATAAACTGTTCAGCCTGGCGGAGGTAAGCGCTCGACCAAGTGCTGTTTTATTACAACGAAGGCATTGCGTAAACTCCTTTTCTACGTATAGATAACACTCTATGCTCAACTTCATGCAGCCTCTCTTAAATATGTCTCAATAATATGGCACAGAACTCCACTCAGCCTTAGCATTGTGAAACCAGGATGACTGTTTGTTTTTCTCAAATACCAATGCGATATGGGCATCGTCCGTCGTGCGAAGTCCTTCCTTGGAACAACTGAGCTCCTCACCACATACAAGCCTTTCATCCGCAGCTCAATGGAATACTGTTCCCCCCTCTGGGCCGGTGCTCCTGCCTCACACCTAGCTCGGCTTCACGCTGTTGAAACCAAAGCTTTCAGAATCATTGGAATCTCCTGCGATGAAGCTAACTCTGAGGGCCTTTCACTCTCACCGCAGGCAGGTTTGGTGGACTTTCTGTCTTCTACCGACTCATCTCCAGCCTTGCTCCCCCAGCTCTCTCTGTGCTCTGTCCCCCCCAATATTCCTTCAGGTCACACAAGATCTGCCAGCAACCCTCTCATGGTTAAACTGCCAAAATCAAGGCTCTCTCTCTGCTCACCTTCACTCTTTCATTCCCCTTTTCTCCCGCCTCTGGAACAAACTCCCCCACTCCCTTCAATCCCACTCCTCCCTCCAGGTCTTTAAAACAGCTGTTCACCACCATCTCTTATCTTCCCCCATCCAAAACCTTGATCTTTTCTACCCCTGCTAATTCACCCCAGATACACCTTTTTGAAATTCCAATTTCTTTCCTGGAAGTCCTTGCAGTATCCATGTTTTATACCTCTCCCACCTCCCCCCAAGCCCTCTCCCTCCCACAGTTCTCTCGATGTCCCTGCTCTCAAATGTTGTGTTTGTGTCCTTCCCCCTGTCTCCCCATCATGTCTACCGCTCCCCTTATTTTGTGTTTTATCTGTCGGATTGACTTTTTGTGTGATTAATGTTAGCTCTTTCATGAGCCTCAATGTTGTATACAAAAAAAAAAAGAAAAGTGTCCTGTAGTTTGAATTGTGAAATATGTATGAAATAAATTCCATCCTTTTTCCATAGTGCTGCCTCAACTGAGATATTATTCTGGAGTTAAAAACAAGATGAGCTTTGTTTTTAGGGCCAATACTGCTGCAGCAGAGACCAAAAAAGGCGCTTAAGAAATTAGCGCAACAGGAAGTATATAATAAGTTTTCATATATCAAAATATCTATTATTGCGTCTAAATTCAGAAAACCAATATTTTCAAGATGAGAATTTAGTTCAGCTAAAAAATATTTGGTTAAAAATTAGATTTTTTGCAAAGAAACAGTGGAAGATACATTATAGTGCAAAATTTTAAAACATGGTGAGCTTACTGTAGTTAAGGCTTTTAAGGGCACTGAAGAATATATATTCTTTCTTGAAATAAAATGATGTACTTTACTTTGCAGATGTGATGACGCGACAATATAGACTGCAGGCTACATGCGCATGGATACAGACTCAGAACCAGCTATACCGATGAAACGAAGTAAAGAAGAAGATTCTACAAGGAAGTGCATCACTTGTAAGGAGCAGGGATCGAGCGATGAGTTTTGTTAACCAAAGGATGAGGAGTTGTGGGGGGGGGAACAAACAAAAAAAACTTTGGATGCAGCAGTGCTTCAGCAATGTGATCAGCTTCTTAAGTATGAAAATGATAAAGATGTTCCAGACATGTATTATCACTCAGAATGCAGAACGAAGTTCTGCCACAAGAAAACGTTGGCACGTCTGAAGAAAGAACAAGACCCTTCGTGTTCAACAGATGATGGGAATATTAAATCCTCACGAAGAAGTAGTAGAAAAAAGGGAGAGTCATGTGGCATGGTGTATGCTAAATAGCATTTCGCATTTATTTTTTTTTCCATTTTTTGTGACAAGATATATCAAAGGGACCCAGACTAGAGAACCATTAAGTGAAGCAGTCGATCTAAGGTCCGATAGAATGGTCAAAGAAGTAGCCAGAAAGAAGGGAGACATGAAGATCATATCCATTGCATCGAGAGAGTTTGTTACAGCAGAGGCCCGTTTCCATAGATCGTGCTACATATACCATACATTGGGAAAAGAATACCGACAGCACCGGTGAAACGAAAAGCAACTGCACCAAAGAAGAGGACAGCGACCCTGAAAAAGAGTATTCAGAGAAGGAAAAGGAAGCATACACCATTCTCTGAGTTTATGCACAGTGATCTATTCCTCAAACCATATTGGCCCTATTGCTGTTGGCCCTATGATGACCCTATTGCCGGCCCTTTGACATATCTGACAAATCACCTGGTAACTGCAGTAATACGATCTCACGAGGTATTGAAACTATTAAAGACAGTATCAAGAAACACACTCAACAAAAATGAATGGCTAAATTTGGGAACAGTATGAAAATTATAGCAGATGCCTGAAGGAACCTGTGATGCATTAATTGGACTGCATGTGTTCACTGGGTGTGGCTCAGCAAGTGCTTTTCGTGGTCGTGGAAAGGTTGGAGACATGAAACTGGTACCAAAAGGAGGTAGGTTCCAGAAAGCGATGGCCGAACTTGGAGAAAACTTGATTCTTTCCCAAGAATTGTTCCTGCCGATACAAGAGTTCACATGCAGAATGGATGCATCACTGTCATCTATGACACACGTGAACGACCTGAGATACCGGCTGTTCAGAGCCAAGAAAGATGATGTGGAGTTGGGTCAGCTTCCACCCTTTGAGGATACGCTCTTCCTACATGCACAGCATGTGTATGGAACAGATATCTGGAAACCAAAACCGGAAGGTCTCAGTCCAGAAAGACATGGGTGGATGTTCGAGGATGGACAGCTAACCATCGATTGGATGCAAGGTCTACCTGCACCAGAAGTTGTGAGGCAGTTGATGGCAGGTAAATGTAGTAGACAATGCAAGACCCCTGAATGCCATTGTATTGTTAATGGCCTGAAGTGTTCCCCTCCATGTAGAAATCAGTCATGTGACAAAATGTACCAAGACGACTGACGGTGCTACGGATGCTAGCTCAGGTGAAGATGGTGACGATGACAGGTAAGACAGTGATACCGATTAGAATGAGATGCAAGGAAATAACTATTTCACAATTACAATCTTTGCAACACAGTGTTCATATCGGTGTACAATTGTCATTTCACCAGTTGATATTATGTATGGCTTGGCTTAATCAGACTAATCAATATTTTCAATACAAGATGGTCTTTCTACTTTCATTTGCTCAAATCATTTCAGATGAATACTGTCGATGTGTTTCAGACAATCTGTAAAGAGTTTTTCTCTTGTTTGTTTTCTTTGCCAATTTTTATTTATTTATTATTATCCACATTTTCCAGTCAGTAAATTTGTGCTAAAATTCACAATTATGCTAAACTGTGAATTTAGTATCGATTAAGAATGACAATGTTGTTCACAGTTTATATTTTGCTCAAATTAATAGAACACATGTATAATCATATGATTCCTAGTAAATTCAAACAACATAGATGCTAATCCTTTTTATGCTTTTGCTCTGTCATTTTGTTTTGTCATCAGTACAGCTATTAATATAAAAACAAAATTTATTATTTCATTTTCTGGTCAGATCATCATATCCTGTAATGTTGGCTGACTTCCAAGCAGTTGGAAGATAACCTAGGGCAAATGACAGGGTGAAAAGGTTAAAGAGAGGAAGTGCAAGACGAGCAGAGCAGGTCTTTAGGACATGTGAGCTGATGCCGTCCGGTCCAGTCAGGTTGGAGTGGAGGCTTCAGATGTTTGAGGTCCACGCAGTTAGGAACAGGGGAGGAGGAGCTGCTGGTATGGTGTAGGAATGTGGAAAGGAGCAAGGAGAGGTTGTGGGGTGAGGGAGGAGGAGGGACTGAGAGCGAGCGAGGTTGGGACGAAGCTTACGTGGGAGTGTGTGCGGCTGGAGCAAGGCTGGGGGAGAGCGCGGAGCTGGGGAGAAGCCAGGGGGTGAGGGGCTGGAATGAAGCCCGGAGGGAGGTGCAGGGCTGGGCCACGCCAGGGGGTGCGGGCCTGGGGCAAAGACAGGGGGTGCGGGGCAGGAATAAAGCAGGGAGGGGCAGGTGAGAAGCCAGCCGGGAGAGTGCATGGGATGGGGGTTCGAGAGGTGGAGAGCCAGGAAGAAACTACGAGGGTGAGGGGTCATATGGGGGGGTGCAGGGACAGGGCGGAGCCGAGGGGTGAGGGGCTGGGGCAAAGCCATGGATGAGGGGGAAACTGAGACAGTGTGGGACGATGGGGAAGCAGAAGGCAGGGAGGGTTCTGACATGGAGGTTTCAAACCATGAATCATTGTGAAGAGAAATTTAACCTTAACCAACCCTCCCCCAACCCCACCTTTAACCACCTTCGGCACCGATTTTATAATGTCGTGAGCAAACGTTGGTACATCACGGGTGATGATCGGAACATTGTGGTCAAGTTTCATCGGAATGTATGTGTAGTTTCTGAGAAGAAAGCAAATACCTATTTTGGGGGGGGGGGGGAACCCCCTCCCTCACCCCACACCCCCCACACGCTCCCCCCTTAGATCCCCTCAGGGCACGATTTTTTAATGCCGTGAACAAAAGTTGGTACAACACGGGCGATGAAGGTTGTGGCCAAGTTTCATCAAAATAGTGTGTGTAGTTTCAAAGGAAAAAGTAAAATACCTATTTTAGGGGGTCAAACCTGGATACACTAACTGCCGGTAAACCCCTTTAGATCCCGATTTTTTTCATGTCGTGAACAAACTTGAGTTGCAACATATCAAATATAATTTGTGCCAAGTTTGGTCACACTCCCATCAGCATTTTCGGAGAAGTTGCAAGTGTTTATGGACTGATGGAGGGACCTCCATCGCATAAGCTCCCTGGAACTACATTCCAGGTGAGCTGAAAATAAGTTACTTGGGCAGCAGATCCTGTTCAAGAACCTGAAGAACGAAGCCGACAATATTGTCTGAGCAAGTTACGTTCTGTGTCACAAACTGGTGAAGTTTTCAAAACCATACTCCGACGGTGATGTTATGAAAATACTCTGCCCAAGTAAGTGGAGAGACGTGGAGAAAATTAGTCTTTCGTGCCGCATTGCGGCGAGGATTTGATGAAATCGCATACAACATCAGTATATCATTAGGCAAGGAGGCATTAGAGTTCAGCGCTTTTTCTGTAGCTGTGGATGAAAGCACCGATAAAATGGAAACAGCCCAACTGGTTATCTTCGTCCGATGAGTTAATGATGATTTCAGTGTCATCGAAGAACTATTAGCCCTTAAAAATCAATGCATGGGATGAAGATGGGAGACAATATTTTTCTCAGAGGTGAAAGCTGCATCAAATGGGAGAAATTGAGTGGTATTTCAACTGATGGGGCAATGGTTGTGTTGTGCTCCGACACCGGCCTAGTTGCGTGGATTAAAGCAGTAATCACTGATCGGGGCGTGAATCCTGAAGTCTTCCACAGTGTTATATACCAGGAGAACCTCTGCGCCAAGACACTCGATTTCAAGTATGATATCAGCCCAGTCATTTCCTGCATCAATTTTATCAAACCTTAGGCTTTGAATCACTGTCAGTTCCGGGATTTCCTTTATGCCCTGGATTCAAATGAGGAAGATCTCGTCTATCATTCTGACATAAGCTGGCTCAGTAAAAGTAAAACGTTGAAACAATTCTTCTGTCTCAGGGACAAGGTATCAACCTTCATGGATATATTAAAGGGAAGCCGATGCTGCAATTACAAGATGAAGAGTGGCTGGCCGATTTGGCATTCCTCGGCGACATAAATCATTCCTGAGTTGCACAGCCATATCAAATATTTTCAAGAAAAACTGTGGTTGTGGAAAACGCAGCTACGGCAAGACGTCACATCTCACTTCCCAAACCTACTGACGTCCTTGGCAACAGACTCCCCGGCAAAATAAACAAATTTGCCACTGAACTTAATGGCTTAACCCAGGATTCCGAAAGTTTTGCTGATTTCAGAACATTTAAAAAAAAACAGCCTGAGCATTTCCACACCATTCCATGCTGATGTTGAAGGTGCTCCAGCTCATCTGCAGATGGAGCTGATAGAATTACAAGAGGACCTTGAACTGAAGTTGAAGTTTTAAGACGTTCAGATTCAGGACTTTTATCGCAAACACTTTCCAAGGGACAAATATTCAAGCCTCATGGCATTTGTGCTGAAGAATATTTCGTTGTTTGGGAGCACTTATGCATGCGAGCAGTTCTTCTGCGAATGAAGTTCATAAAGTCCAGCCACAGATCCAGGCTCTCCAACAACCTTCTGGAGAGTTGCCTGAGAATCACGACTTCCGACATGTCTCCAAATCTTGAATGCCTCATGAAAGGCATCCAAACTCAGGTATCCCACTTAACTATGGGTCCCGTTGGGATGCCGATCGGTCAGTTCTGTCCAAGCTGCTCCAGGTGGTGAGTGGTGGAGGCTGGCAAAAGTTGGTGGCCACTAACGCAGGATGCCAACTTGCCAACTTCGACATGCGAACTGGTCCCATATGCACTCCATGGGAGGGAGGGGTGCCACTCAGTATGAGGGCCACACACATGATATGATGGATTGTCTGACGGCCATCTGTGCCACGGATCCCACAATTATTGTGTGGTTCGGATCCAGTATACCAGTGGAAGATTGCACCCAGCACGGCAGCAAATGACGTGGAGGTCTCTGGGGCACCTTCAAAAGCGATGGAAGTCTGTGTCTGGCTTTGCTGCCAGCACACCCATTCCAAAGTTCCTCTGGTGCCAATGCTGAGATCCCCGCCCAAGTAGCAGTGTGGGCATTGCCTCAAAGCAGGGCAGCAAGAGTGGGTGGCAGCACCTTGGAGCTGGGTGTTTGGAGGTGGGAGGGGAGGGGCCCAGCCCCACTCAGTTTGGAGTGGGATCAGGGATCGGCCCAACACCGCCATGGGGCAGCACTGGGGTGGGCCTGATGGTCCATCACCCACACACCCAGCGGCTCAATTTTCCATCCACTTTCTGAAGCACTGAGTTCAAGTTTGCACTTTTGGTTACAATTGGTCTAAAATTTCCATCCAGTGGCAACCCATTCAGGATTGTAACCCCAGCAAAGAAACTGCTCCAGCAGATACAATGCTCTATGTTGAGCATAGTACATGATGCTGATGATATTCCATGAAAAAATTCTGAAACCAGCCAGGATATTTTTCTGTAGAGAATGTGCAAATGGAACAAGATAATGCTTTTTCCTATACACTTAGGGACCTTTAAATAGACTGGTTAATTGTGACGCAGAGCTCTAAAATGGAAAGGTGAGAGAAGATGAGAAACCCCATTCAATATTTCCCTGGCAGAAGATGCCGAGTCCATGAACAAACCTCATGTATCTGCTCAGCATACATGGGTTTAAAAAGCAGTGTCGTACTAGAAGCACGAATTAAACAAACAAAAGAAATTCTCTCATGAAGGGACGAACAATAGGCATGTCACAACAATTAAATTTCAAAAATGGCCCACAACCAAATAAGACAAATTTTAATGATATACTCTCTGCATTTATTATCTTATCACACCATCCTTCGTTTCTGTGTTAAACACAATCCTGTGACTTGTGTTACGGCGACAAATTAATTATTCTCCCACTGGAGGCAGATCCGAGAAGTCTTGATGGACAGAGGAATTTAGAGAGCCAGGAAAAGCTCATGCTGGTGTGATCCTTGTGAAGTCACTTGTTATCTGGTTATCTGTGTTGTTACAAATAGATGTTCGCAACTGCAGCTATTCTCTCCATAAACCTGTCTAATCATATTGTGCTTATCAAATACATGAATTTAATCGGAAATGTTTTTCAGGAATTTGTGGCTGGTGACTGTACAAGTAAATACACATCTGTGAGTCAAACTTCACCCACGTCATCCTCCCTTCGTCCCACACCCTACAACCCTACCCTCTCTACCTCACCCTTTTCATCAGGGCTCCTCGGCAAACTTCCCTTTAAAAAATGAAAATACCCGTATTTTTTATTTCTTGAATCAATTTGTTCTCGTCCGTAGCCATCTCCTTGAGCGGGTAGCAGAAGGTGAGGGACAGAGCCATTCAATGGAGTTAAATATCACCTTCGTTTTATGAGGCTCACGTTTCACGTACCAGGTTGCTGATGTTTTGAAGTTTTAGCACTGGAGCATGTTCTCTTCTCAGCGCTTTGTCCAGAGGGTTGTTTTAAGGGTTGAGATGTTGCTCTTTTAGCTCTTTCACGAGCCTCGATTCAGTATACAAAAAAAAACAAAAAAAAGGTCGTCACTGAATATAACGAGAGCCTGCAATTGTACTTTGCTCGTTACTTGGCAAAAAAAATATTTAAAAAATTGACAAATATGTTGAACACTCGTTTATGTTTGTCTGTCCGCCCACTTATACTTGCCTACAGGTCACAATTTTAAATCAATCTTCACGAAACTTCACCAAATGGTGGAGTTGGGGTGGTGCGACAGACTCCTATTTATTTTTGAGGTCAAAAGGTTAACATAGGCCAAAGGTCAACCACTTTGTCTGAATTTCTAAAATCCTCAATTTTCATCCGATTGACTTGAAATTTGAACAAGATTTACATATCAGCTAACTGAATTCAACCACCAACTATTTTTGAGATCAACAGAGGCCAAAGGTCAACCACTTTTTCCAAATTTCAAAAATCCTCAATTTTCATCCGTTTGACTTGAAATTTGAATAGGATTTGCATGTCAGCTAACTTAATTCAGCCAACAACTATTTTTGAGATCAACATAGGACAAAAGGTCAACATAGACCAAAGGTCAACCACTTTTTCCAAATTCCAAAAATTCTCAATTTTCATCCGTTTGACTTGAAATTGAAATAGGATTTTCACATCAGCTAACTAAATTCAACCACCAACTATTTTTGAGATTAATATACTGGTCACAAGGTCAACACAGGCCACAGGTCAACCACTCTTTTCAAATTTCTAAAATCCTCAATTTTCATCCGTTTGACTTGAAATTGGAATAGGATTTTCACATCAGCTAACTAAATTCAACCACCAACTATTTTTGAGATCAATATCGGCCAAAAGGTCAATATAGGCCTACGGTCAACCACATTTGTCAAATTTCAAAAATCCTCAATTTTCATCCGATTGATTTGAAATTTGAATACGATTTGCATATCAGCTAAAAGCGTCTGACTGTTTTGCCAAGTGTTGCACATTGAGTGTTTTTTTTATTGTAATATTTCCCACAATCATTTTTTAAATCTTTATTTAAAAAAAAACTTTTTCAAAAACAAGTTCTGTTTTGTCACTCTTGTTGCTACGACTATCAATGGCACAATGTTGGTAACGCCACAGCTTAGATTATCTTCACTTGATTTTTCAGATCCTGATACTTGATATTTTTTTCTAAATTCCATGTTAAGGCCAAAGTCACCATCACAGGTACCGATACCTGAATTAGATATGCCATTCTTTCCTTTTTTTCGATTCTAGCAATATGTCCGGTTGCAATGTCTCGTTTCATTGTATTCATGTTCGATGGAATCCTGAGGTTAAATGTGAGCAATATGTCCTCAGTTTCGATTATCACCTTTGGTCTGTGCTTCCATGTTGAATGTTTTGCAGACATGTGAGGGGATTACTCTCTCTGCATAGGCTGTTATGCCTTTGTGTATACTGTTGTTCTGAGAGAATTTTTTCAAGTCTCAAGAGGTGATTTTGCTCTCTGTTTCAAGAAGAAGAATCTGCACATGTATGTTTGACTGTATCATACCACTTTCCTAAAGCTGTTGGTGTTGCGTCAATGATCTTGGGCATTTATCATGAAGTGCTGTAGAACTGCATATATCAGGCTAACACTGGTTAAAAATGGCCACCGCATCAAATGTGTACAAAATTATATGCTGAAAAGCTACAATTAAATGAAGTCATAAGCCTTTAAAAGCCGAGTTTTTGTTCTCGAGCATTTTCATAACCAATTCTTATTTTCTTCCTCTTCCCTTTTATAGTCCAGGCAAAATAAGATTTCACTTGGAACAAATTGTAACAGAAATTATTTCACCACAATGCATTTCTACAAGGTCCCCAGAACAACATACTAAAAGTCCCAAGCCATCCCAACATGGGAAATATGTCTAATTTGCATAATCCAATATGGCCGCCAATCTGCAATATTTCTCTCATATAACGAATGATGCTCTGTCTATTGGTGACAGATACACGAGTTTCATTACAAAATCACCATACTATGCTTATATAAAAATGTTCATCTAGTGAAAATTGCTGTAGTGATTGCTGTAGGTGTACAAAATGCTGGAACATCCAACTCAAACGATTAAACAGTTTCGTCATCCTCCTCTGTGAAATCTGGCAGTTCTGCATTGGTACAACTTGTGCCATGACATTCCCCGCACACAGCAATGCATGCGAGACCATATTTTCTACAAGTACATCTTCGTGTATTGCAGTCCTTTTTACAGTTGCAGCAGATGACGTCCAGGAGTGCTGATGGTGCTGCGGCCTGATCTGTCAGTATTGGTAGGCAATGTCCATCTACTATGTGTCATCCCCACTCCAGTGGATTTAGATCGATCCCTTTCGATTTGGTGGTACAATTTCGATTTCGATTTCAATTTCGATTTACAATTGATTTGGTGGTACACACGAAGGCTGTGGTATCTTACAGCTGCAGAGGTGGATGGCAGGGTCTGTGGCTCGACATGTGAAACATTCTTGGTGACCTTCTCACAAAACCGCTTGTACCGTAAGGTGTCCAATCCTTCCTCCTCAGATCCTCCATACAACGAGACTAGTGCAATAAGTAGTGCATGTTCTCCTGCCTTGGCGATAACCTTCTCCTCCATTTGATGTGTTTGACTGGAAACTTTAGCTTGTTGATAGAAGAAAGCATCGTTCATGATTTTTTTCAGTGCCATACCCTTTCCCAAACCAAACAGGCGAGAAGTTGTATCGCAACCAAGAATAGCATGTACGAACAGCATACAGTCACATACATCACTGCCAAGCAAATTCTGATTGCTTCATGTTCCAAATCCTGTTCTTTCTTGAAGTTTGCTTTGGTTCTGGTATCAGGAACAAGTCATGTGCATCCATTTCAGCATGGTGAATAAGAAGGATGAGTAAGTCCGTGTCATCTCCCACCAGGACAGTGTTTGTTGTTCGTGCAGAGGCGACAGCTGTTGAACAATTAACAAATCAGCATCTTGCTTCGCATGAAATGCATTGCACCCAGCTGTCTCCAGTTTGTCACTAAGATAAGAAATGAAGCGCTGTTTGTTCCTCGCATTGTTCAAGAAATCCTCTTTTCTGGATTGAATCACCATTTCACCCGCTAAGTGAACTGTCACACCAGTACGGCAGTACAGGCTCCTGTTCTTCTCATGTGTGTGGCATCTTTCGTTGATGGGTCATCATTGTAGCCATCAAAGACAACAGTAGCATCAGCATATTTCTGTACAACATAGTTGGGTGTATAGATCACACACATAATCAAAGGTAGAACCTCTTGGCCAGGGTAGTCTGTGAAGTAGAGCACCACCATCAAGGATGTACTGGACATTTTCAGTAGGTTCTCGTTGTTTCTCTGGGATGACTTTCCAGATAGAATCAGCAAGAGTTGCCTTATTGGCCTGCAGTGGAAGGGAGGAAGATTCGAACAATGCAGGAGGGTGTCTACAGAGTTCATACTTGAACAGTGATGGAACATTTTCTCAGCGTTCAGCGACAGTCATCAGCCTCTGGAATATCAGCTGTGGATCCACCTTCACAGATTCGCCTTTGATTTTGACAGTTGATCTTGTACCGAGTGTCTTTGCTTGATCAGCTTTTCGGAAGACAAACTCATCGACAGATTTCCCAACCATTGACGCTATAATCCGTTCACCAACCTCTCTTGATCTTTCAACATTGACTCCTTCCTGAGCTGTCATGCCATTTGCAATGTTGAGCAGTGTACTGTTATTAACAAATGGGTTTCTCTTTTCAAGATAACTGATAAGGTCAAGGGTGTCACTGACATCTCTTGCTTGTCTTGCTGATGATATGTTCTTGTGTTGGTCACTGGTTTCATATGACACACCACCGAGCTTTTGCATGGCATCATTGATGTTTGCACACGCTGGCATAGATAGGACCCACACCAAGCGCTGGGTTTCTGCACCCCCTTTCCTCTTGTAAGTCCCTCACTTGTCTTAACACTTCTCATGAGCACTTGTTCAATAATGAGATCGTTCGACAATCCTGACCAATATCTGTCGCTGCGTCTCACCACGTGGTATCCCTGCTCAAATTTCTGGTTGACTTCTGGGTGTGTCTCTGGCAGATTTAACATCATTTGAAGATAGATATATGCAGACTTTGCATATAGTGTGTGTCCAGATGCTGCAAAGTATGGTAACATTTCACGTACTGATTAGAGATGCATTTTCCAATTGCCTGTGTTCAGCCTTGAGAAACCTCTGTAGAATGTCTACCATTTCCATATATTGTACCCAGAGTTCTGCGGTCCACATTGTGGTCATTATATCCTTCTTTTCCTTCAGTTTGCCTTGAATTCTGGTCCAGACATCTGCCAAACACACGTTTTCTACAGATGTTGTAGAGGAAACTGCATTGTCATATACTTCTGCTGCTATGGTCAAGTCGGTTGTGTCAGAATGTTGTTCGACATCATCACCCGTCATCACTTCATCAGGGTCCTCTGCTTTCATTTTGGATGGCACTGGTACATTGTATGCGCTGGACAGAAGGATGGTGTTCAGTGCAGCATCTACTAGCATGTGACTACGGACTGCTCTGGACACAGCCTTGCCAGTCAACATGTGGCTCACGATGTTACAAGCGTACACAACCTCAAGGACTTCTTCCAATCCGGAACCTGCCATCAGATGCCCGATGCTACCCAGGAAACTCATTTCCATGTGAAAGCCTCCCAGTTTGAGGACCATTCGCCGGAGATGACTGTCAACTGGTTGAGATCGAACAATTGATAATGCTTTCCAATACAAGGGTTGATCAAATGTGAGGACAGGAGTAACACCATGTCGCATGGCCTGAGCTGACACAAACTTTAGTGTGGTGGCATCATTGCAGGGATACGGAAGTACTCAATGTTTATACGGCCAACTGCAGCAATGTCCGAAGCTGTAACAGACACTTTGGGAACAGGTCTTGAGGTCTTTATTTGTGGTGCAACAGTAGCTATGATGCCCATGCCATGAAATGTCCCGGTGCCATCTAGTGTTGCTACGTTATGGTCAACATTGTCCGCAATATACTGGATGCATTGTTCTTAAATAAAGAGTGTTAGAGTTAGAGTGTTATAATTATAATTAGAGTATTTATTTATTATTTATTAGAGTATAATTATATATAATTATAATTAGAGTGTTATAATTATTTTTTCATTGCTATTACTAACTTCTATAATTGCAGATTGGCGGCCATATTGGATTATGCAAATTAAACATATTTCCCATGTTGGGATTGCTTGGGACTTTTAGTATGTTGTTCTGGGGACCTTGTAGAAATGCATTGTGGCAAAAAAAATTATATTGCAATTTGTTCCAAGTTGAGTGAAAAAATAGGCTAGATTGCATGGACCATTATAAGGGGTGAGGCTCCAAGATGGTACCAAGCTTCTACCCTGCCTTGACCATGAGACTTCTCCACTCTTCAGCCAACTCTCAACACTTTCCAACCACCCCATGTCATTGATATCACTCCTCACACAATCCTGCAATCTCAACCTTCCATCTCAACTAACAAGAGCAAAAACAACAAGCACAACAACCACCTCTAGAGGCCATTTTTCCCCGCAAAGCGGGGGTTGGCCTTTTTCGGGGACCGTGGTTGTTGTTGTTTTTTGGTCCCCTTTTTGAAGCAATGTTTTACGGCCGGATGCCCTTCCTGCCGCCAACCCTTTTCGTCGCCTTTTTACGACAAACAGGGACAGCGAAAAAGACACGAAAATACATCGGTAAAATACCAAATTGTGAGTTTGGAAAATCACCAAATTGTACCTTTTTTTCTTTCTTTTCTCATCATCCAGCCATTACACATCTTACAAAAATTCACCAAATGTCCATCCGTCTGTCTGTGTCTGTCTGTCCGTCTGTCCGTTCGTTCGTTCGTTCGTTCGAAGGTACCGCAAAAACGGCTGAACCGATCGCAACGATATTTTGGGTGGGTAATCCTGGGATCACCTGGAGTAAAATAGGCTATTTAGTTTTTCCAATTTCAGCTTTGGCATCCAGCATTTTCAGGTTTGGACTCCCGCATAACGTTATTTTCCCGGGTGCCGCACAAACGGCTGCACCAATCGCTGCACAGCTGCACCAATCGGCTGCACCGATCGGACTCGGTGACCTCGGACAAAGACCTTTTATAAGGACATGGGTTGAATCCCTGCTTGAGAGAACGCCAACCCCCTCCCCGACATCACGGCCGTCTCTCCAACTCACAATCCCACGAGATATGCGGAAAGGACGACCCAAAACCAATTATCTTCTTTTTGATTCGTAAATAAACATCATTAAAAGTAAATAATGACCTCGGCCAAAGTTCAAACGACGTGGGTTTTATCTCTACATGAGAGAATTCACATAGCTATTTGGGCGGTGTATAAACTAACAGATCGCTGTCTCCATCGATCTTGCCAAGGCCGTAATACCTATCGGCTCAAAATCCTTTTAACTGTTGACTTGGTAGTTTTTACAATGAAGGAAACATTAACAATGTTGTTAAAACTTTATTTTGTGATTAATTTGTGATTGGAGTTATGTTGTTTGGAATGAAAAAAGAGATATCGAGTTCAAGTGAATAACGACATGCCATGATGGTTTCTACTTGCCGTGATGGATCGCCATATGCAGATTTGCCACGGACCCACGATCGATGTTTCTATACGTGAACGTACCCGTTTGTTTGCGAACGGGTACGTTTTTCATGGAAGTCCTTCACGAACTTGCTGTCCATGTCTGATGTGCGACTGAAAATGCTACAGGAATGTGGAATTTATTGGTTTCATGCTTTAGCATTCACCGTATCTGCATTGCCTGTTTGCTTCTGGCCTCCCACCCGTGCGTAGCACGGGTATCTCACGAGTTACAATAATGGTTGAAACGATTACAATGATTCTAATGGGAGAAAATGACTGTCTCTTGGAAAATGCATGCGTACCATAACAAAAAGAATTTTTTTTGGATAAAACAAGAACAATACAACCACAATACAGCACAACCTGTTGAACAACATTTACACATGGAATTATGTTAATTATGTTAACTATGTTATTATCAAATGTCAGGCATCCCATCAGGTAAAAATTATGTTACCAAGCTAACTTGTGAACTAGTCATGGGATTTTCACCAAACCTGGTATAATTATATAATATGATGCAAATATAAACCGATTCAATTTTGGGGTCAAGGGGTCAAAGATCAACGGTCATGTTAATTTACAATTATTTCGTTACCGCGTTAGCCGTTAACTTAAGAACAGCTGAAGGGAAATAAGTCAAATTTGGTACAGGCATGTATAATGATGAAAATATGAACTGATTAGATGTTGAGGTCAAGAATCAAAAGTCAGAGGTCATGTTAAGTAAAAGTTGTTGCCACGCCAACTCGTGAACCAGTGATGGGACTTTGAACAAATTTGTTAGAAGTATATATGATGCAAAGATTAACTGATTAATTAGATTTTAGAGTCAAGAGGTCAAAGGTCAGAGGTCATTATGTCACGTAAAAATGTGATAACTTGAGAACAGCTGAAGGGATTTAAATCAAACTTGGTAAAGGTATGTATAATGATGTAAACATGAACTGATTAAATGTTGGGCTCAAGAGATCAAAGGTCAGAGGTCATGTTAAGTAAAAATTATGTTGCCGCACCAACTTGTGAACCAGTGATGGAATTTTGACCAAAGTTCGTATTAGTATTTTTTTATGATGCAAAGAAGAACTGATTATATTTTGGCATCAAAGGTGAGGAGTGGGATTATTTTGTGATTTTGTTGAGGTCAGAGGTCATGTCAGGTAAAAATGTGATACTTGAGAACAGCTGAATGGGTTTAAATCAAGCTTGGTACAAGTATTATCATGATGTAATAATGTGGGCGGAGGCATATCGGTCAACATCGTGACGTCAAAGAGTGTCGTTCTTGTTAGCTCACCTGGAACGAAGTTCAGGGGAGCTTATGCTGGCGCGTCATCAGTTCGTCAGTCCGTCAGTCCGTAAACACTTGAAACTTCTTCTCTGAAACCACTGATGAGATTGCGACCAAATTTGGCACAAATGATATTTGTTGTGTTGTGACTAAAATTTGTTCACGGCATTAAAAAAAAATCTGGGTCTACAGGGTTCTACCAGGGGTCAAAGTGGATCCAGGTTTGATCCTCCAAAATAGGAATTTGCTTTTTTCTCAGAACCCACACACAATTTTGATGAAACTTCACCACAACCTTTATCATCCATGATGAACCAATGTTTGTTCAAGGCATTGGAAAAATTGGGATCTGAGGAGATACACGGAGTGGAGTTGCCCCCCAAAATAGGTATTTTATTGTTTGTTTGTTTAAAATCTTATGATTATGTGAGTATGATTCTACATGCTGCCGTGTCTTCTAGCAACCATTGACATTGGTTTAAAATACCTTTAGTCAATGCTGTATACTGTTTATTCTCCCAGGTGAGCACCAGGGGTATTGCCCCTATGGTTTTTTTGTTGTTGTTGTTTTGCTCTTACATTTAAAAAAATTCCCTTTTTAAGTCCATTTTCCCTGCTAAAGCGGGGGTTAGCCTTGCGGGCCCCATGGCAATCACCATGGCTCTCTTTTTGAGGCAATGTTTTTATGGCCGGATGCCCTTCCTGACGCCAACCCTTTAGTCGCCTCTTACGACACGCTGGGATACTGTGTACCTATTCTAAAATGGGGCACACACCACATTGCTCTCACACAACAACTGCAAAAAATGACAGACAACAAATGTTAGCTAATATAACTCGTGAATCATGTAAAATGAATGAAACAAGCAAACACAGCCCAAAATGGTAAACAAAGAAGACATTTAAGTGAGCTCATTTGAGTTAAAAATAATAATAAATTAATTAATTGACTTGCTAGGTCAGACTTAGCTTATTCTGTTTGGAAAATTTTCACTTATCTGTTCATGCAGACATTAAATGTTCAAACACAATTGTTTTTCCACTTACTGCAGTCAACTTGAGTGATAAGGAACATGGTTGCCATTGAAAATTACCCATAGTTGGTGGAAGTCCTCCACAAAAGATGAAAAATACATATCAATTTCAAACACCTTTTATGGTGGAGGGAGGGGGGGGGGGCCTTCACTTTTTTTGTATACATAGTCGAGGCTCATGGAAGAGATACGACACAGAACAGATCAGGACAAAACAACAAAGGGAACAGCAAGAAAAATGGAAAATGTCAACACCAGGGCATAGGGAGAAGGTGGACGGAGATGGACAAACAAGGGATGCAGATAACGATGGCGGATAGGGGAGAATGCAATGGGTGGACAAGATGGATACATAAGCAAAATTTTTGGAAGGGGTGGGGGTGGTTTAATGGGTGTAGAAAATATCATGGCTTTGGATGGGGGATGACTTGAGATGGTGTTGAACAGCTGTCTTGAAGACCCGGAGGGAAGAATGAGATTGAAGAGAATGTGAAAGGCGGTTCCACAAGCCGGAAAGGAGAAGAATAAAGGAGTGGAAGTGAGCAGTGATTCTGGATTGAGGCAGTTTTACTAGGTAAGGGTTGCTGGTGGACCACATGTGTCCTGCAGATACTTGGGAAGGGGACATAACACAGAGAGGGCAGAGGGTGCAAGACTAGACATGAGGCAGAAGAAGACAGAGACCAGTGACCTGTCGGCGATGGTGAGGTGATAAACCCATAGCTTCCGTTTCATCACGAGAGAATCCAATGATCTTGAAAGCCTTGGTTTCCACGGTGTCAAGCTGAGCAAAATGTGAGGCAGGGAGCCAGCCCAGAGGGGAGAGCAGTACGACATCAAGCTGAGGACAAAAGTGTTGAAGGTGGATAGAAGCTCAGGTGTGCCAAGGAAGGACTTTGTAAGATGGAGAATGCCCAGTGTGCAACTGGCTTTGGAGGCCAACATTGAAATGTGGCTTGCCCAAGTGAGAACATGGCTGAGAGTGAGACTCAAGAGTTTGAGTGACTGAACCTCTGAGATGGTTGTTGAGAAAGTAGATGGGAGGGTGTGCAGAACTGTCCTTTCGGAGAGTGAGAGAGACAGAGATGGAGACAGAGATAGAGACAGAGATAGAGACAGAGATAGAGACAGAGATAGAGACAGAGATAGAGACAGAGATAGAGACAGAGATAGAGACAGAGATAGAGACAGAGATAGAGACAGAGATAGAGACAGAGATGGAGACAGAGATGGAGACAGAGATAGAGACAGAGATAGAGACAGAGATAGAGACAGAGATAGAGACAGAGATAGAGACAGAGATAGAGACAGAGATAGAGACAGACAGACAGAGATAGAGACAGAGACAGAGACAGAGACAGACAGAGAGAGAGAGAGAGAGAGAGAGAGAGATTTCTCAGAATTGAAAGATATGTTCCAGGTTTTTGACAAGTTTGAGATTTTGGCAAGGTATGAGAAAAAGGAAGAGGTGGCTGCCTGTCTATCAGAAGGATGAGGAATGCCACGGCAGAGAATGGAGTCATCAGCAAAGAGATAGAGGATTTTCCAGAGAGTTAATGAGATCATTGATGAAGATTCAAAATAGTATGGGGCCTTAACCACTGACCTGGGGCACTCCAGCCTTGATGGGGAGAGGAGAAGAAAGGGTTCTATTGAGAGTCACACATTGGCTACCAGAGTCGAGGAAGTCAGGAATCCTTGGATTGGATTCCATATTGGAGGTGGCCTTGGATTCCATAGACAGACAGTTTGGAGAGCAAGGTGGATGCCAGACTGTACTGAAAGCCCAAGTTATGTGCAGAGAGCCCATGGCCCTGATCTCATGATTGATATTGAGAGCCTCCATCCATTGTTGGGAGAGTAGAAGCAGCATCAGCAAGGTAGAGGGACCAGATCTGAATCCGAATTGAAAAATCGAGATTAGGCTGTTGGAGAAAAGAATGCATTTCATATCGACTGCAATGATGGATTCCATGACCTTGCTGACGATTGGAAGTAAGTAAGCTAATTGATCTGCAGTGAAGGGGGTTTTGCACCTTTTAGTAATGCTGTGATTTGGGCCGATTTCCAAGCAGATGGAAGATCACCAAGGGTAAGTGACAGGGTGAAAAGCGCAGCGAGAGGAAGTGCAAGTGCAACAGAGCAGATTTTTAGAACACATGAGCTGATGCCGTCCAATCCAGTTGTTCAGTAGAGTCAGTTGAGTCAGAGTCGAGGGTTGCTAGAAACTTTCCCACCATATCAGGTGCAAAGGACACAAAATTCTGGAGAAGTTGGGTACAACAGCCGAGTTATAGCAGAGCCATTAAAGGGAACCTAAATGATTTTTTTTCTGAAAAACCATTGATTCACAGTCTAATTTAAAGGAAAAGAATTTTTGCATTTTTTTTTGCCAATCACAAAGTGTGGAAAAAAAGCCCTCGCGTGTCGATTTTCATTTTCACCAGCGACGTCACACGATGAACTCACCTTGATCCAAGTGGCAGTTTACATCGAGAAAGTGTACTTTGAGCTCGGATTCCGAAACCGATTCCACCATCATTAGCAACGCTGAATGTTCTTGGTATGTTGAAAATGGGATTTTAAAGAAACTATTGGAGACGGAATTAGT
The DNA here is from genome assembly GCF_964187855.1 of Myxine glutinosa. NCBI lineage: Eukaryota > Metazoa > Chordata > Myxini > Myxiniformes > Myxinidae > Myxine > Myxine glutinosa. The sequence continues at coordinate 38,690,655 of NC_136264.1, read as the reverse complement.
GATGGAAACACTTTCAGGGGAATTATGGCACCGTATAGTTTTGAGCCTTGTGCCCGCGATTTTGATGAAGATGGTGTTCGTGAAGATGGGGGGTCACATGTTCACCACAGATTGGTAGGTTTTAGTTTTCCGTTCAGTTGACAGTTTATCAGGGATTTTGTATGAATTGACAAATCAGATACAATACTCCAGAAGAAACATGGCACGATGCAGCACTGACATGGCACAACAAGGCATGGACACCATCCAGGCTGAAAGAAATAAACATCGGGAATTTTGCAGCAGCACTATTCATTCAGGAAAAAGCAGCAACGAAACACTGCAAGAACAGAACAGGTTCCACAAATAAACACCAAGCACCACCATGGAAGCAATGACCCAGGGCACGAAGGAAGATGATCATAAAGGGGACAGGACAAATAAAACAAGTCCAAAGATGAAATCAAAGCCCAAAACGAAAGAGTATAATCCAGAAAATAAAATAGAAATTGAAGACAAAGACCTAGAGGTAATGGTTACTGAAAACAAACTGAAAATCAAAATGATACCGAGGAAAATAAAAACCTACAAGGATAACATGAGGAGAAAACAAGGCCAGATGTTTGAAAACAAACTGAAAAGATTCTACCTTGAACTAGGGAAACGGCAGCAGAATGTGTCATTCCATCCTGAAAAAGATGAACTGGAACAATTCTGGAAAGAAATTTATGAGGATCGAAAATAACACAATAAGGAGGCGGAATGGATCCGAAACCTGGAAGAGAAGAAGCAACATCTCGAGGAAATGCCCCAAGTAATAATTTATGCAGAAAGGTAAACCAACAACTTGCAAAGATGGCAAACTTCAAAAGCCCTGGCCCAGATGGGATCACAAACTTCTGGCAAAAGCAATTTGATGCTCTCCACGTTCACTACACTCAAGCATTCAATGAACTTATCCGAGGGGATCAGGAAATGGATGAATTGCTCACAGAAGGTAACACCTTGCTCATCCCAAAATCTGAAGAGACCCAAATACCCCACAAATACCGGCCAACAATCTGTCGACCAACAACATACAAACTTTTAACAGGAATCATCACAGAAACAATGTACCACCACCTAGCACAACAAGGAGACCGAGAGGCAGAACAGAAGGGATGTAAGAGAGGATGTTATGAAACAATAGACCACCTATTACTAAACAAGGCCATACTCAAAAATTGCAATACAAGAAGAACCAAATTGTCCACAGCTTGGATAGACTATAACAGGATGTAAAAAAAATAATAATAAAAACTCATGTCAGAGCAGCTGTACACCCAAAGGCACAACAAGGTATGGAGAGTAATCCACTGGCACATCTGCAGAAATTTCAATATCCCAGTTCCACAAAACTCATGAAAACATGAACCAAAAGCCATCATTGAAAACAGGGACAAAATTCTCCCGTATGACCTGATGATCCCATCCAGCAAGAACATAGAAAACAAAGCACTGCGACTGGACACAGTACTCAGCGATTTTGGCCGAAATAATGCAGAAATCAAGAAAAAGGTCAAATATCAAGACCACAATAATTAAGTGAAAAGATCCTGAAAGCTAAAGAGCGCCAAAATTGTACCAGTGATAATTGGGGCAACGGGAATGATAAAGAATAACCTTACAGAGATCTTAAAAACTATCCCTGGGAACAAGACCACAAATTAACTACAGTTGGAGGCTGTACAGGGCTCAGTGATGATCCTGAAAAGAGCCCTTGGAACAAAACTCTGAGAACATCACAACTTCGCCCATGAATCGCAATCCTTCACCAAAGTTTGGCGGAAGGATGCTCTCTAACTAACTCCGAGGGCCTTTCACTCACTCACCGCAGGCAGGTTGGTGGTCTTTCTGTCTTCTACCGACTCCTCTCCGGCCTTGCTCCCCCAGCTCTCTTTGTGCTCTGTCGCCCAAATATTCCTACAGGTCGCACAAGATCTGCCTGCAACCCTCTTATGGTTAAACTGCCAAAATCTAGGCTCTCTGCTCACCTTCACTCCTTCATTCCCCATTTCTCCCGCCTCTGGAACAAACTCCCCCACTCCCTTCAATCCCACTCCTCCCTCCAGGTCTTTAAAACAGCTGTTCGCCACCATCTCTTATCTTCCCCTATCCAAAACCTTGATCTTTTCTACCCCCGCTAATTCACCCCAGATACACTTTTTTTGAAATTCCAACTTCTTTCCTGGAAGTCCTTGCAGTGTCCATATGTTTTATACCACTCCCACCTCCCCCAAGCCCGCTCCCTCCCACAGTTCTCTCGATGTCCCTGCTCTCAAATGTTGTGTTTGTGTCCTTCACCCTCTCTCCCCATCTTGTCTACCGCTCCCCTTATTTTGTGTTTTATGTGTCGGTTTGACTTTTTGTGTGATTAATGTTAGCTCTTTCACGAGCCTCGATCTGGTATACGAAAAAAAAAGAAAAAAAAAGTGGGGTTTGGATACTTCACCAGTCCTACCAACTGAGTCCAACGGAGGAGGACTCCGTTGCACCTTCTAAAACCCAAATAATGGAGATAACCAACAACGACACACACACACACACACATACACACATACATACACACACACACACTCTCACACTTACTTCGAGAACTCAGAGGACTCCCATTTCTCGTCTCCTCCTTCCTCCTCCAACCCTCCCCCCAGTGAAACTAAGTCGATGAATTTATGGATTTAATTAATATAGTGTTGATAGAGCACAGGCATGATGAACCAAATGGCCTCCTCCTGTGTAAATTTCTTTGTACAATATAAAATGATCAACTTTTTCCAATATATTACACACCAGTAAGTATATTGAATGTAATTGTTGGTACATCATGTAATTCTGGTAATAGGGATTAGGAGTGTAGACGGTGGATTCACATACACACCAGGCGCGAAAGACTTTCCAATTAATGGAAAAACACCATACAAAGCTTCTAGTGCAGCCCTCACCAAGCAAGCTCTGAACCCCATTTCTAAAAGCACTTTCAGAGCTGGCTGTGCGTTGAACTGGCAAGTGCAATGGAAAGATTTATAATCAATGCATGTGTGCTCCCAATATAGTGCAAAACCTTATATCAAAACTCTAATCTGATTGAATTCCTCACGTACGAGTACATCTACAAACTAGAACTGCACTCGGTAGAGCACATACCTCCACTAGACTGAACAGTTTAAGTTTTGTAGTTTGTATCCCACTGATAAGCCGGATCTGGATTCGGACCTGAACCAAAATCTAATTGGGCTTCTTCTTGCCACCGAACCAACTCGTCCACCAAGTTTAGCAATAACTCGTCTGTAACTTTTATAAATATCACGTTATATATCACTTTTGGCACGATCTCTCAATGGTGAAAAATCACTTAAAATTAAATAATTCTCATATCCGAATCCACATTCAAATCTTCACCAAAATAGAAGCAATTCTTCCTTATCACACACCCAACCTCTCCACCAAGTTTTGTGCAAATCCATCCACAACTTTTTGAGATATCCTGCTATGTACCGTTTTTGGCCCGATCTCCCAATGGTGAAGAATCACTTTAAAAATTCTAGTAGCCCGATCCGAATCCGGATCTTCACCAAAATAAAATAAGTTCGTCCTCGTCACATACGCTACATCTCTGCCAAATTTCGTCCGAATCCGTCCACAACTTTTTGAGATATCCTGCTATGTATCATTTTTGGCCCTATCTCTCAATGGTGAAAAATCACTTTAAAATTAAATAAATCTCGTATCCAAATCCATATTCAAATCTTCACCAAAATAGAAGCAATTCTTCCTTATCACACACCCAACCTCTCCACCAAGTTTTGTCTAAATCCGTCCACAACTTTTTGAGATATCCTGCTATGTATCGTTTTTGGCCCGATCTCCCAATGGTGAAGAATCACCTTAAAAATTCTAGTAGCCGGATCCGAATCCGGATCTTCACCAAAATAAAATCATTTCTTCCTCGTCGCATACGCTACATTTCTGCCAAATTTCGTCCGAATCTGTCCACAACGTTTTGAGATATCTTGTTCACAGACAGATAGGGATGAAAACATAACAACCTCCATCCACCTCCGGTGGCGGAGGTAACCACCATTCTCCAATGAGAAACACAGCTTCGTACAGCAATTCCCCAGTGGCCAGTATAGATCGGATGACTTCATTCGAACACAACAAAACAAAATTTCAGCTGATTTTCTACAATCTAGAGTCGTATAAATCTCAACTATACAAGCTCTGTACAAGGGTACACAAACCGATGACCAAATATCGTGCTTTCCACAGTCGACGGTCGAGTCAAGGAACATCCAAGTTGTACAGGAAAAATGAAATGTGCAAGCTCGCTTTCAGAACGGCACGTGTATGCAAACAACATTCAGCGTTAGCTGTGTGTGGAAAATGTGCAATTATTTTGAAAGCAAAAAAGGCCATCTGCTCATGTACAGACAGTCCCTGGCGATGCTTACTTAGCACTTTGTGGCTGAAGCAACTCTGAAATGGGATAAGCAACTGCAAAACAGACATTGAAGAAAACACGGGTCAGCAACAAAAGCGGTCAGGGTTTGTTCCCACATCTAGCACTTGCGGCATGTGAGAGGCAATTCGACACCAGTTGCAGGACTCTCAAAGGCCATAAACAATCAGTCCCTTCAATTACTGGACTTATCGAGCAAGTGCAATCGGACACTGAACGAATGAAGAAGGTTTCATGATGTGCTGAAGGAGCAGAAACTCACAATGAAAGCTTAGGGGAAGTTGTTGACCCAAAACGGAATTCCGATGACAATGTAAATGGTGTATTTGGCTAAGGCGAGCAATGTATAAACAACCTTTTGGCCCACAGCGTTCCCGGCACCCAAAAACAAAAATAAGCTTGACAAATGGCGAGGTATTTAAAGATCACAATCCAAGAAAACATTTGGCAAAACGATTTTTAACAAATGTGAATGTCCGTTGCTCTGCCATCAAGTATGGCGCGTTTAAAGGGGTCTGGACGCAGCTATGTACAAAGCTCACTCTTCCAAAATTAGTCGAGTACTGGTGCTGGCAGGTTGGGCAACGTCAGGCGCATGGGCACAGTGCCGGACTCATACGTGGTGTCTCGGAAATCCCTACGGATCGTAAAATAAGCGATTCTTAGCATTGAAAATCATTCCAAACGGGAGATTTACTGTTTTAAAGACGTCACGGCGGACACAAACAACGGGCACGGACAACTAATGTGACGTGTTAAATAAGGAGGTGTAAAAGACGCTGCATCAACGGCGGTAAACATCCGAAAAAGAATTTCTACAACCTTTAAAATCCAGATTTTATTCAAATTGAATTATATACTTGAACACTGTAGAACACAAATCACCTTCTTGGCACCTTCAAAACCCTTCCGTAGCAGTACCTGGACAAAATACAGCATTACCGCATTTGGTTGTAGGGTGGGAATGAAAAAACATTAACACGTTAATCTTTTGACGAGACCCTCTTTCAGATGGCAGAACCACTACAGAGGTACCCTTGCAACCACCGATTCATATTCAAGACAACTACGAGTCCTGCCAATATTCAAGTACCCCTCTATCCCCAATGCTTCGAGGTAACGACCTAATTCCATTTTAAACCTCTTAACTGTTTCTGCTACTACTGCTTGTCTAGGAAGACCATTCTGTACATCAACTACTCAGTCTCTGAAAGACCCACTCCTCACCACTGTTATAACTCTCCTCTTCTTCCTCTCAGGCTGTGGGGACCGTGTAGGGGTACGAGACAGGCAAGAATAGGCAAGGACTCAGACGGGCAGTCTGGCTGATGGACAAGGACTCGGACAGGCAGTCGGACAAAGGACCCGATAAGCAGTAAGGCAAATGACCTGACGAGCAGTCAGGCAGAGGACCCAGAAGGAGAGTCAGGTAGAGGACCCCGAAGGACAGTCAGGTAGAGGACCCCGAAGGACAGTCAGGTAGAGGACCCCGAAGGACAGTCAGGTAGAGGACCCCGAAGGACAGTCAGGTAGAGGACCCCGAAGGACAGTCAGGTAGAGGACCCCGAAGGACAGTCAGGTAGAGGACCCCGAAGGACAGTCAGGTAGAGGACCCCGAAGGACAGTCAGGTAGAGGACCCCGAAGGACAGTCAGGTAGAGGACCCCGAAGGACAGTCAGGTAGAGGACCCCGAAGGAGTCAGGTAGAGGACCCTGAAGGACAGTCAGGTAGAGGACCCCAAAGGACAGTCAGGTAGAGGACCCCGAAGGACAGTCAGGTAGAAGACCCCGAAGGACAGTAAGGCAGACAGGAAAGGACCCTGAAGGACAACCAGGCAGACAGGAAAGGACATGGGCAGACAGTCAAGACAGACAGGAAGAGAACCGGACGCACAGTCAAGACAGACAGGAAAGTAACCGGACGGACAGTCAAGGCAGACAGGAAAGGAACTGGACGGTTAGGCAGACAGGAAAGGACCCTGATGGACAGTTATGCAGACAAGAAAGGAACTGGATGGACAGTCGGACAGACAGGAAAGGACCTGGACAGACAGGAAAGGACCTGGACAGACAATCAGACAGGAAAGGACCTGGACGGACAGTCAGACAGGAAAGGACCTGGACGGACAGTCAGACAGACAGGAAAGGACCTGGACGGACAGTCAGACAGACAGGAAAGGACCTGGACGGACAGTTAGGCAGACAGGAAAGGACCTCAACAGAATCAGACAGGGAAGGACTTGGACAGAATCAGACAGGGAAGGACCTGGACGGACAGTCAGGCAGACAGGAAAGGACCTGGACAGACAATCAGACAGGAAAGGACCTGAACGGACAGTCAAACAGACAGGAAAGGACCTGGACGGACAGTCAGACAGACAGGAAAGGACCTGGACGGACAGTCAGACAGACAGGAAAGGACCTGGACGGACAGTTAGGCAGACAGGAAAGGACCTCGACAGAATCAGACAGGGAAGGACTTGGACAGAATCAGACAGGGAAGGACCTGGACGGACAGTCAGACAGTCAGGAAAGAACCTGGACAGACAGTCAAGACAGACAGGAAAGGACCTGGACAGACAGGCAAGGCAAACAGGAAAGGAACCAGACGGTTAGGCAGACAGGAAAGGACCCTGATGGGCAGTTATGCAGACAGGAAAGGAACTGCATGCACAGTCAGACAGACAGACATGAAAGGACATGGACGGACAGTCAGATACACAGGAAAGGACCTGGACAGACAGTCAGACAAACAGGAAAGGACCTGGACAGACAGACAGACAGGAAAGGAACCGGACAGACAGTCAAGGCAGACAGGAAAGGAACCGGACGGACAGTCAAGGCAGACAGGAAAGGAACCGGACGGACAGTCAAGGCAGACAGGAAAGGAACCGGACGGACAGTCAAGGCAGACAGGAAAGGAACCAGACGGTTAGGCAGACAGGAAAGGACCCTGATGGACAGTTATGCAGACAGGAAAGGAACTGGACGGACAGTCAGACAGACAGGAAAGGACCTGGACATACAGTCAGACAAACACAGACAGGAAAGGACCTGGACGGACAGTCAGGCACACAGGAAAGGACCTGGACGGACAATCAGACAGGAAAAGACCTGGGCGGAGACAGACAGACAGGAAAGGACCTGGACAGTCAGACAAACAGACAGACATGAAAGGAACTGGATGGACAGTCAGACAGACAGGAAAGGACCTGGACAGTCAGACAAACAGACAGACATGAAAGGAACTGGATGGACAGTCAGACAGACAGGAAAGGACCCGGACAGTTAGTCAGACACACAGGAAAGGACCTGGACGGACAGTCAGACACACAGGAAAGGACCTGGACGGACAATCAGACACACAGGAAAGGACCTGGATGGACAGACACACAGGAAAGGGCCTGGACGGACAGTCAGACAGACAGGAAAGGACCTGGACAGACAGTCAAGACAGACAGGAAGAGCACCGGACGGACAGTCAAGGCAGACAGGAAAGGAACCGGACGGTGAGGCAGACAGGAAAGGACCCTGATGGGCAGTTATGCAGACAGGAAAGGAACTGGACGGACAATCAGACACACAGAAAATAACCTAGAAGGACAGTCAGACACACAGGAAAGGACCTGGACAGACAATCAGACAGGAAAAGACATGGACGGACAGGAAAGGAACCGGACGGACAGTCAAGGCAGACATGAAAGGAACCGGACGGACAGTCAAGGCAGACAGGAAAGGAACCGGACGGTTAGGCAGACAGGAATGGACCCTGATAGACAGTTATGCAGACAGGAAAGGAACTGGACGGACAGTCAGACAGACAGGAAAGGACCTGGACAGACAGACAGACAGACAGAGACAGACAGGAAAATACCTGGGCAGACAGGAAAGGGCAAAAGTAAGGGACAGAGAACACCGGACTGTCTCAATAAACAAACGTGATCGCTTTTTCCAAGCACATATACACACGATCGAAGGTTGTCCGCTGTTTCGCTACTGGAAATCGGCCAGGGCAAATAAAATGTCACAAACGTGTCCAAAGCACTGGTTGGTTACAGCAGAATGAGAGTTCCCGCATCACTCATACCAAGCAAGTGCCGAAGGCCCAAAAGCATAAACTCCAAACTTGAGTTTAAAACTGCTCTTACTCACCCGCCTGACAAGGAGCCGCCCGGTCACAAAATATTAGCACCAGTGCGTCCTGTTGAGCTCAGGCCCCAAGTGAGACGGCGTCTGACCAGAGCAACAGCGTTTGGCTGAGAATAAACTCATCAACGAAAGCTCATCATCGAGACCTGCACGACGATTCCCAGCATGCCGCGCGAGAGGGAGGGGCCACCGTTTGGGGCGGAGTGTAAAATAAACTACAATTATGAGCACATTTGGATTTGGTTATGTTTGGACAAAAGGAGAGATGAGAGTACAAAGAAATATATTGTATATGGTTAATACCAAAAATATTAATCATTTGTATTGTTAATTAGTGTGTATGTATATGCATGTATGTACATATGTATGTATGTACAGTATGTATGTACAGTATGTATGTACAGTATGTATGTACACTGTACTTTATGTACATATGTATGTGTGTGCATGTGTGCATGTGTGTATGTACGGTATGTATGTATGTATGTATGTATGTATGTATGTATGTATGTATGTATGTATGTATGTATGTACAGTATGTGTGTATGTACAGTATGAAGTCCTACAGTATGTATATATGTATGTACAGTATGTATGTGTGTACAGTATGTATGTACACTGTACTTTATGTATACATATGAATGTGAAGGAGCTGTGCTCCTACGCGAGTCAAAAGGATTGACGCGACAAAAGACGGGAATTCGTCCGAGTTTCTTTATTGAGCAAAACCAAAACTCGGGTACTCTGAAAAGCCCGTTTATCGGGCAGCAATATATATATGCAATCAAACACGTCATGCCGGAGCGTTTGCCCGGGAAAGGGGAGACTGGGCGTGCCCGGGCGTGCCCGGGCGGCCTGGGCGAGCCCGGTACAGTGATCGCTCCCTGGTTGCGTCTTTGGCAGGTGTAAGGCGATTGTGTATGCTCAGCGGCAACCGCTACACGCGCCCCCCCAGAATCGACTTGCACCGGCAGGGTCAATTTAAGGGGGGTCCTGATGACCCGGCCTAAGCGACCCCTGGAGGGTCGTGGGGGAGGGGGGGGGTCCGGTGTGGTGGTGGGTGGTCGAGCGGGGGGGGGGGAACCGTGGACAGGGGGCGGCCTCGCCGCGGAGGAAGGGCCAACCGTGGTGGTTGGTCGACGTCCATGTGCGCCGGCTTGAGGCGGTCCACCGAAATCCGGTCCGACCTGCCGCCGACGTCGACGACGAAAGACTTGTCGACCCGTCGCAGGACCCGGAAGGGCCCGTCGTACGGCGGCCGGAGTGGCCCCCGGTGTGTGTCATGATGCACAAAAACGTACTCCGCTGTGCGAAGCGCTGGGGGGACGTAGGACTGGGGGCCACCGTGGCGGGACGTTGGCACGGGGGCAAACCGTCGGGCTGCCTCCTGGAGGTCTGAGCGCTGGCGAGCTGCGGACCAGGGACTGGTAGGGTCGGGCACGAACTCGCCCGGGACGCGTAGCGGCTGGCCGTAGACAAGCTCGGCGGTGGACGCCTGGAGGTCCTCCTTGGGGGCCGTGCAGAGGCCCAAAGGGACCCACGGCAGCCGGTCGGACGAACTGCCGTCCTGAAGGCCGGCCATGAGCGCGGCCTTCATGGAGCGGTGAAAATGATCGCACAACCCATTGGCTTGGGGGTGGTAGGCCGTGGTACGGTGGAGCTTGACCCCCAGGTTGTGGGCGACCGCGCCCCACAGCTCGGAGGTGAACTGCGGACCGCGGTCCGAAGAGATGTCCGCCGGTGCGCCGAAACGGGCGACCCAGGTGGCGATGAAAGCCTGCGCCACGTCGGCGGTGGTGGTGGAAACGAGGGGAACGGCCTCCGGCCACCTGGTGGTCCTGTCCACCATGGTGAGTAGGTGTGTGAAACCTCGTGATGGGGGAAGGGGGCCCACCAGGTCCACGTTGACGTGGTCGAAACGCCGTTCGGGCACGGTGAAAGGTGCCAGCGGGGCCTGGGTGTGGCGGTGGACCTTGGCCCGCTGGCAGGCCATGCAGGCGTTGGCCCAATCGCGGACGTCCCGTCGAAGTCCGTGCCAGACGAAACGCGCCGACACCAGCTTCTGGGAAGCTTTCCGGCCTGGGTGGGAAAGGCCGTGGAGGGAGGCGAAAACGCGGTGCTGCCAGGTAATGGGCACGACGGGGCGAGGCTGGCCTTGGGAGATGTCGCAGAGCAGGACAGTGTCCGCGAAGGGGACGTTGGCCAGGCGGAGGCCCGTGTCTGCCGCCCGGAGGGTTTGCACCGTGGTGTCGGTGGTCTGGTCGGCCGCCATAAGCGCGAAGTCCACGCCGAGGTGGACCGCGTTCGCGCTGGCCCGAGAAAGACAGTCGGCCACGGCGTTGTCTTTTCCGGCGACGTGCCGGATGTCCGTGGTAAACTCCGACACGGCGGAGAGGTGGCGCTGCTGGCGGGCCGACCACGGCTCCGTGACTTTGGCCATCGCGTAAACCAACGGCTTGTGGTCGATGAAAGCCGTGAACGGGTGGCCCTCCAGGAAGTGGCGGAAATGGCGAACGGCCAGGTATAGACCGAGGAGCTCGCGGTCAAATGTGCTATATTTTAGCTCGTTCGGCCGGAGTTGCCGGCTAAAAAAAGGGAGTGGCTGCCAAACCCCGTTCACCCATTGTTCATGTACGGCGCCCACCGCAAAGTCGGAGGCGTCCGTAGTGAGGGCGATGGGAGCGTCGAGCACCAGGTGAGCAAGCAGCGTTGCGTCGGTGAGGGCCAGCTTTGCGCCTGTGAATGCCGAGTCCATGGCTGCGGACCAGACGACGTCATGCTTGGCTGGCTTGCCCCGGAGGGCTTCGTAAAGGGGCCGCATGAGCTGAGCAGCGCGGGGCACGAAACGGTGGTCGAAATTCACCATGCCGAGGAACTCCTGCAGGGCCTTGATGGAGCGGGGATGCGGGAACTCGGTGATGGCCTCGACCTTGGTTGGCAGCGGCACGGCCCCGTTCCTGGTGATGTGGTGGCCCAAAAAGTCAACGGCCGTCGTGCCGAAGTGGCCGGAGTGGCCGGATTGACGATTAAGCCGTGCTCGCTGAGGCGCCCGAACAGTGTTCGGAGGTGGAGGAGCTGCTCGGCCCGGGACGTGCTGGCGACGAGGATGTCGTCCAGGTAGACGAAGACGAACGGCAGGTCGCGCAGCACGTCGTCCATCAAGCGCTGGAACGCCTGGAACGCGTTCTTGAGGCCAAACGGCATCCTCAGGAATTCGAACAGGCCGAACGGCGTGATGACAGCCGTTTTTGGGACATCGGCCGGCCTGACAGGTACCTAGTGGTATCCCCGTATTAAGTCAATTTTCGAGAAAATGACCCGCCCCGCCAAACGGGCGGAAAAGTCCTGGATGTGCGGGACCGGATACCTGTCGGGGGTGGTAACGTCGTTGAGGTGGCGGTAGTCGCCACATGGGCGCCAGCCGCCCCCCGGCTTCGGCACGATGTGCAGTGGCGAGGCCCACGCGCTATCGGAGCGCCGCACGATGCCGAGGTGCTCCAACGTGTCGAACTCGGCCTTTGCCACGGCGAGCTTGGCCGGGTCGAGGCGGCGGGCTCTGGCGTAGACCGGCGGGCCCGTAGTTGGTATGTGGTGCTCGATACCATGTCTCACTGCGACGGCCGAAAACGTCGGCCGCGTGAGGGCCGGGAACTCTGCGAGCAGGCGAGCGAACTCGTTCGCCGCCAGGAGGGCGCATGCTAGTTCAGTCGGCGCGGAGCTGCTCATCGTGCATGACAGGGAGCTGAAAGTCTCGGCGTTGACAAGGCGACGCTGTTTGACATCGACCAGCAGCCCGTGCGTGCAGAGGAAGTCGGCGCCTAGCAAAGCCATGGGCACGCTCGCCATCACAAAGGTCCAATTAAAGCGCTGGCTGCCGAAGCAGAGGGTGACGTTGCGCGGGCCGAAGGTGCGGATGGCCGATCCGTTGACGGCGACCAAGGAGGGGCCGCAAACGGCGGTCTGCCTGTCCTGCTCGGAGGCGGGTATGACGCTCAGTTGGGCGCCGGTGTCACAAAGGAAACGCCGCCCGGACGCTTTGTCCTTGATGAAAAGCAAGTTGCCCGAGTGGCCGGCGCTCATGGCTGGTAATGAACACTGGCCCGGCCGTTTCCCGACTTGCCGAAAGTGCACGGGGGTCGGCATGTCCGAGCCTTGTGTCCGAACCTGGCGTGGTAAGAACACCACGCCTGGTCAGGTAGAGGCCCCGGCCATCGTGTTGGAAGCGGTCGGCGCGGTGTGGCGGCCGCCAGTTGCACCGGCAGTTCGGCCTCCAACCGCACCGGGCGCTCGGGCGCCATGGGCGTCACCTCGGACGGCGACGGGCTCCAGGTAGCCGCCCCGATGTGCTGGCCTGCCGAGGAGATCTTGTTGGCTTCCCTGGCGAGGGCGCGGGGATCCGTGATCTGCGTGCCTGCCAGGGCGAAGCGTACCTGGCTAGGCAGCTGATGGAGGAACAGCTCTCGGAAAAGAAAATCTGGGGAGTGCTCACCGAGCAGCGAGAGCATGTAGTCCATTCGCTTGGACGGCGCGTGTCGCCGAGCTCGGGCAGGTCGAGCAGGCGTCGTGCGCGTTCTGCCGGTGAGAGGGCGAATGCGTCGAGGAGGAGCGTCTTGATCGCGCCATACTTGTCAGCGGCTGGCGGGTGCTGGAGGAGGCCCAGGGCGCGGGCTGCGGTGGCGGAGCCGAGTGCCGCTACCACATGGTGGAAGCGGGTGTCGTCGGCAGTAATGCCTCGCAGGGCAAACTGGGAGTCCGCTTGGGCGAACCAAACTGCCGCGTAGCCTCCCAGAAGGTAGGCAGTTTAAGGGCAACTGCCGTGTCCATGTCGGGGGTCACCAGTGAAGGAGCTGTGCTCCTACGCGAGTCGAAAGGATTGACGCGACAAAATACGGGAATTCGTCCGAGTTTCTTTGTTGAGCAAAACCAAAACTCGGGTACTCTGAAAAGCCCGTTTATCGGGCAGCAATATATTGTTACTGATCGCGGTTTAGATGGTATGATGGGCCGAGCGGATGGTCCAACCGCGACCGAACAGTTACTCCCCGATTAGAACCCGATTCCACCTGACGTTGACCAGATCGCACCGCGGCTGCTCAATGAGGGAAAAGACTAAAACGATGAATGCAAAGAGGAAAACGAAGGCAAAGAAAGGTTTGGAAATACTACTGAATTTATTGACTATTTACACACATAAGCAAAAAGAAAGCAGTCACGTTTATTTACAAGCACATAAGACGCAGGTGACACAGTGAAAATACTAGCTTATACAGACTTAATTAACCCAGGACAGAACAAACAGAACAAACTCACGTACACAAGAAGGATGGAATGGCAGGAGGTGGATGGCTGGAGGGAGAGGAAGGTCCAAGGGGGGTCCTGCAGCACAACCGGCGCGTTTAGCAGCCGCCGTTCCTTCACGGCCCTGCTCCAAACCGCCGTTCAGGCCCCCAAGCTGCTGTTGTGGCTGCTGTGGACGTCGCGTGCTTTGCCAGGCCTTGTCCGACTCGTCTGGTCCAAACCCTCAACTCGTTCTTGGTCCACTCACTCTTTACCACCGACTCCTCACCGCAACCAACGCAACCAACTGACCACCACCACCGACTCCTCACCGCAACCAACGCAACCAACTGACCACCGACTCCACTGACTGACTCCTCACGACTCTCTCTTGACGCTCCTGACTCACGACTCACTCACTTGCGCGCCTTTTATAGCGCCTCCGCGATTAAGCCGCCGGCCTTTTGGACACGCCCATCGGGGTGCTCACCTCAGCCCTGGTTGGTCGTGCGACCCTCTGGCTCCGCCCTTGATGACGACGGGCGGGCACGCCTTTCTTCTCCGATTCGAGCACATGTTCAATGGTGGTTTTGGAGGGGAGGTAATTGGGAATCGAGGCTTGGCAATGACGAAAGGGGATGTAGATTTTTGGGGATGGGAATGAAAGGGGATCTATTCTCTTTCACTGGTGCAATGGAGTACTTCAATTAATGGGAGACACAGCCTTACTCTAAAACACAGAATAAGAGATAACTATCAAACAGGGGTATTCTATTATTTGGCTGATGTGTATGCTTGTGGACTAATTATGGGATGCCCTTTCACCTTTACACAGCTCCGGAGGTAGGGGGGCACAGAATAAACAATAATAATAATAATACAGCACACAATCAAAAAAATACAGTCCTCATCTCCGCAACACTGCACCCTCCTCCTCTTAGGCACAACCCGGGCCTACAACTTTTATTTAGTGTGACACGTAGGTGTAGTTCCCTCTACTTTTAACCTGACCCTGAGTGCGACAGTTTTAAAACATAAATAAATGTGTCCCGCTGCTCCATTGCACCCTGCCTAACAGACTTACGCCCACAGTTAACCGAATTGCGGAATGGTCTTCATACTATACACTGACGGTGGGGAGCATTATTTACAATGACGCTATTTTTATTTACAAAACTAACCCAGGACCTGTGATTGTTCTTTCTGGGGGGGAGACAGTCTGCTCTGCATCGACGCACCATTAAAGCACCTAAAAACGCACCAATAAACACCCAAGCACCAATCGGTGCAGTCACCATTGTTCAAGAATAAAAAAATAACCAAACAACCCCTAACCCTGCAGGTGATCTCTTGCTCTTCGGCTCCCTCTGCTGGTTATTATTATTTGGTCTTCCAGATGTTGTCATTCCTTTTGCTTTGCTTACTGGCGGCCTATTTGTATTAAAACTTGCACCCAATGTGTCCATTTTTATTTATTTTATTTATGGCCCACAGGGCCTGTGTGGTTCTAGTGTGGTTCACCTGTGGGGCATCGGTGCCCTGTGGCCAAGGTCCGCCAGCAAGATTTCGGGCCCTCATGGCCGGTTCCAGCAGAGGGGCCATGCCCCAAACCATGGGGTCCATAAGTGGTGCTCGGCCACAGGCATGTGGTCCATAATGTGGTGCATCGATGCAGACAGCTGGTTCTGGGAATTCCGGGCGCACAATGGAGGACTCACGCACGCTCCCCTCGGCACCCAATGGCGCACAGGTCATGTGGGAGACAAAAGAAAGACAATTGAGCGAGGGGTAAGGTCACAAGGGTACACGTCAATAAGGCAATGCAAGGCGAAATGCGTACGGAGAGCGAAATGAGAAAGCTCGTCCCTACCGTACGTCACCCCCCTGTCACCTACACTACCCTTGCCCTTACCCCATATGTACAAAATCTACACATTACCAATCTGTCGCTACTGTCAAGTCTTCCCCATATTTCTCCTATAACAAATTCGTCACCACAATCCCTCTAACCAAAATTTGCCATCACCCAATTCATCATCAATCCTCATAAGGAGGGAGAGATGGAATTACGCACAATGTCACACCCACGTCATGATGCATCTCACAATCCAAACATTTGCATCATAAAAAATAATCAAAACATGGCATGGTGTGGAGTACCTGTCACCTCAGGTGAGTGGATGCAGATGGTGCGAGGAGACTTCATCCTAACTACTTTCTAAATGACATTAACACACTTTACACTACCCGGGGTCTTTCCCTGCCAATCCATTGGCCAACTTACACTATGGGTTCTAAAAACCAATTCCCATTGACCAAACTGTGGTGCTTCTCAATTTGGGGTCTCACTCCCCCGATTCATCTCTCGGTTCCCTCGCACAATTTCTGGGCTGCGACGTGTAGCTCTCCCAGCAGGTCTACCCACCTGCACACCTCCACCACTGCAGTTGCCACCCGAGCTTACCTAGCTCCTCACCCTAACCTAACTAACTGGGGAAGGCCCTCTCCTGGCTCTGTCACCCCTTGGTGCCCTCTGGCACTGGGCTACCCGGGTCCGTCCTCCGGATCCTCGGGCCCCATCCACAACTACCGGCTCCCAGAGCCCACCTGCGGCCTCACCTGGCCGACATCCTCACAGTGGTGGAGTGCCCAAACCAACTACACACACTAACAGGCTACACGCCCAGCCATTTCCACAACACTAATGCACCCATCCAAAGACCATTCTTTCACTCGCACCACAGATGCCAATATCCAACCACAATTTACCTGTACCCTCTACCTAACACTTACACTACCCGCCCCGGGTATCCGTGATGGGGGTCCACTCTTCCCCCATTCACACCTTCGCACCATCCACTCCACTCCACAATTTCCACCATACTCACTCCACGACCATCCATTCCAATACTCCATACCATTTATTCCATACACCTGTCCTCCATTCACCTGTCGTTGCACACCTGTGCAATCATACCTGGTGCCACCTGCACCCTCCTCCTCTTCCTGGACCAGTTGGTCAACAAAACACACATCACCATCACTCACTCATACACTGCTCCACACACCTGTCCAGTTCTCACACAGCATCATCTCATCTAACTACTCCCCTCTGAAACTTGCGCTTCCCAGTCGTCCCTTTAAACTATTGCGCTCCCTCGTCATTATCATCCACTCTAATCTACCTGCGTCCCCACTACAGTTATCAGTCACTATCTAAACCTTAACGTTACCTAATGTCATCTTCGCTAGATCCCTAACAATATAACCTAACCCACCCGGGCTAGTTTTCACTGCCATACACCCCATAATCTATAGCTCCTTTGCCCCACTTGTGAGTGATGACAGAGTTGCCATCCCACCACATCGGGCATCTCCCACTACCAATTTTGCACATCAAATTTCAACAAATCAAAAATTTGCCAATCACTACCCATCATCTGCCAATCATTACTGCCAATCCTTTGCCAATCATCAAATTTTGTTTTTCTAATTTCGGGGCCAAAACACTATCCTCGTCATTACAGTCTACTTACTAATGCCTCTCGGTGCGCCAATTCCCTTCTAAAGCTCGGCTTCGTACAGCCGAGCAATGAACGCGGGTTCTTTGGTGCCGGCGGCTGGATGCGTCCGGCATTCGGGGCAGGGACGGGGGCTTACCCGGGCCGAGATCCCATGCACCACCTCGGCGTGGAGCCATCCAATGTCCCGATCTCGACCTGCCGGCACGTCTCAATAGAAAGTGGTCACCATGACGACCCTTCCTATCGGGCTGCCCGCTCCGCCTAGTGGAGCCCGGACGCGGCCGTTCCAAGCGAGGCCCAGCGTGGATCGCGTACGGCGGTTCTTTTGAAACCGCCGTGGTTCGGATCCCCGCTGGTCCTCGCGGCACGCGAAGCTGCCCGACGCGCACCGAGGGCCCGATTCGGCTATAAGTCGTTCTAACCTCTAACCCGGTTACCATCGATGCCTCACCTGGATGCTTACATGCATACGCTACCCCTTTCTTGCTCATACCTCCAGCTGTTCCCATGCTCCTCGTACCTTTCCTTACACACCTCGGTACACTCATTCCGCTCCCAGCCTTGGTCACACACCTGACCACCGAACACCTTGGCACACATTCGTCGCTCGCACACCTCACCAACACACCTCTTCGCGCCCCTTCCTCGGTCACTTCCTCTGTGACAATCACAGGTGTGCCCTCACTCGCACACCCAACCACGTGCCTCACGACCAACTCAAGTGTGCATTCCCACACACGCTCTACCATTCCAGGTGTGCATCCTTCCATTCCAGGTGTACATCCTCGCTCACCTGTCACAACCAACTCACACTCCGTGCCACTCTCACTACTCTCACCTCCACTCTTGACAGCGCACTCACCCTTACTCTCGACAGCGCACTCTTTCCTCATGCACCCGTCCGTTACACACCTTTCGTTTTAATTCGTTTTTAATTTCTTTTTGTGTCGCCTTTAACCCTCCGAGTACTGCAGTGTTCCTTTGAACCTGCTCCACTAACTCCGTCTGTCCCTCTGTCAGCTGTTCCACCTCCTCCGTCAGATCTTCTATTCCCCCTTGTAACCTAGCCGTATTATTCCTCACCTCTTTCTCCATACGCTTCTCACCTCGCTTTACCTCCTCGCGTAGCCCCGAAACCTCCTCACTTACACCTCGTCGTATCTCCTCCATCTCTTTTGTAGATGCCACCCTCATCTGTCCCAATTCATCCCTCTGAGCATCCAATTTGGTTTCTACCCCGATTTTTACCTCCTCTATCTGCTCTCCCATTCGTTTGATTTCCCGGGCAGATTGTTCCCCCATTTCCCGCAATTTGTCCTCCATCCTATTTTCTAACCCCATTAACCCATTTTTCACCTCTTTTATCCCGTTGTCTAACCCCTCACCGGTACCCCTCGCTTCGTCCCTCATTACCCCCATTTGGCCCCCCATCTCTCCCATACTGCTTTTCAAACCTCTAATTTGGTCTCCCAATTGCTCACTATTCTTTTCCATAAGGGCCTTCATTTGAATCATAAAAAGGTTCAAATCCACTAGCGGCGCTGCTGCGGTCGCGGGCGCGGCAAAATTTGGTGCCGCTCCACCCACGTGCACGAGGACGCCATTTTGCGCGCCTGATACTCCCTCAACCGCCTCCTCATTGCTCCCCTCCATTTGATCCTGGGTTACTCCTAACCCCTCTATCTCTCCCACCGGCATCCCGTCGCCTTGACCAGCCATGGCGCGATTTCAAAGTTCAGGTTTTGTAAAACAAAACAAATTTCGGCCGCTCCAAATTTTGACCAAATTTTTTTTTTAGATGTTTTAAAAATTTGGTTCGGGCCCCGAATCTCACTCCCAGACACCAATTGTTACTGATCGCGGTTTAGATGGTATGATGGGCCGAGCGGATGGTCCAACCGCGACCGAACAGTTACTCCCCGATTAGAACCCGATTCCACCCGACGTTGACCAGATCGCACCGCGGCTGCTCAATGAGGGAAAAGACTAAAACGACGAATGCAAAGAGGAAAACGAAGGCAAAGAAAGGTTTGGAAATACTACTGAATTTATTGACTATTTACACACATAAGCAAAAAGAAAGCAGTCACGTTTATTTACAAGCACATAAGAAGCAGGTGACACAGTGAAAATACTAGCTTATACAGACTTAATTAACCCAGGACAGAACAAACAGAACAAACTTACGTACACAAGAAGGATGGAATGGCAGGAGGTGGATGGCTGGAGGGAGAGGAAGGTCCAAGGGGGGTCCTGCAGCACAACCGGCGCGTTTAGCAGCCGCCGTTCCTTCACGGCCCTGCTCCAAACCGCCGTTCAGGCCCCCAAGCTGCTGTTGTGGCTGCTGTGGACGTCGCGTGCTTTGCCAGGCCTTGTCCGACTCGTCTGGTCCAAACCCTCAACTCGTTCTTGGTCCACTCACTCTTTACCACCGACTCCTCACCGCAACCAACGCAACCAACTGACCACCACCACCGACTCCTCACCGCAACCAACGCAACCAACTGACCACCGACTCCACTGACTGACTCCTCACGACTCTCTCTTGACGCTCCTGACTCACGACTCACTCACTTGCGCGCCTTTTATAGCGCCTCCGGCGATTAAGCCGCCGGCCTTTTGGACACGCCCATCGGGGTGCTCACCTCGGCCCTGGTTGGTCGCGCGACCCTCTGGCTCCGCCCTTGATGACGACGGGCGGGCACGCCTTTCTTCTCCGATTCGAGCACATGTTCAATGGTGGTTTTGGAGGGGAGGTAATTGGGAATCGAGGCTTGGCAATGACGAAAGGGGATGTAGATTTTTGGGGATGGGAATGAAAGGGGAGCTATTCTCTTTCACTGGTGCAATGGAGTACTTCAATTAATGGGAGACACAGCCTTACTCTAAAACACAGAATAAGAGATAACTATCAAACAGGGGTATTCTATTATTTGGCTGATGTGTATGCTTGTGGACTAATTATGGGATGCCCTTTCACCTTTACACAGCTCTGGAGGTAGGGGGGCGCAGAATAAACAATAATAATAATAATACAGCACACAATCAAAAAAATACAGTCCTCATCTCCGCAACAATATATATGCAATCAAACACGTCATGCCGGAGCGTTTGCCCGGTGTGGGGGAAGTAATTGGGGGAGACTCAAGACTCCAATGACCGGACACAGGTTTTACAAAAGGTCTGGTTTATTAACTGGTTATTCACTTCATTCCAATTACCAAACGATACCGCTTAATTCAATGGACCAGGTTAACTCTTTTCGCATGGTCCTTCTCGTTCGGCCGATGTTCCTCCGCCACTCCCGTCGGGCAGAGGGTCTGATGATGAGGAGTGCTCGTCCGTTCCGTCGGTCAGAGCTCCTGGTGACAAGTTCTTTCGACTCAACGTTTGCTCTCGTTTATATGGACAAACTGGACTTAATCCCCTGTCCGCTGAACGTTAATCCTTTCTCCGCTAATGCCCCGAGGTCATGCATGCACCAAGTCCTGGCATCAGCTCGCTCCCCTCCTGCTGTGAGTTCCATTTACCAAACGATAGGGGGGTGCTCCAGCCAGGGGCTGTGACCAGGTGGACAAGAGATTATCATGTTCGGGCACATTCCTGACACTCATTTACGAACTCGACTTTCACAGAGTTTGCAGGTAAAATGTATCTGCTTCGTTACCAGTGTTAATTAATAAGTTACCAGTGCCAAGAGATAAGTTACACTGAGTTACACTTCCACAATTCCCTCATCTTTTTGTTTTTGTTTATATTAACCATTAATCTAAACATCAATATAAGTAAACAATCAATCACTACAAGTAAACATCATTACAAGTATAAGTAAATAATCAATCACTACAAGTAATCAAATTCCCTTGGGCATACACCGTCATCCTGCAAGAATCACAAAACATTTCGTTGGTCATTGACTCCTTCCATATCGTTCAATCTATTGCATTTGCATCACAAATATATTTTCCAAACAACACTTCACCATCACCAAGATACAACAATTTCACTTCATTTTCAAGTTTTGTAAAGCATCTGCACCATCTGGCAAAAACGTTTGCCTCCACACAAATGTTGACTTTGTTTGAAAGGAAGGGCTGATCACTTGTGTTTGAATCCTGGTATGAAACATTTTCTCCTAATGTCTTCATAGCTCCTGCACTACTTCGTGTAGGATTTCGCTGTTGTGGTAACATTGCGGAGTCATAGACTGACCCTGCTCTCCTTGTAGCATTCTTGCCACTTTTTGCTGTAAACCATAGTAATTCCTGAACAAGGCCTTCACCCAGTTGTAGTCGACTTGCCTCCTCCCTCATTGTGAGTGGGCAGCAAGTATTGGTGTGACGTTGATTGGCCAGCAAGATGTGGAACAGGGATGCCGGATGCATCCACAATGATGTTGGGACCATGGTGTTCAGGTCATTCATGGTCCTTACCAGGAGCAACCAGCAGAATCGTGCACAGCTGTTGTGACAAGGGTACAGCCGTTTTTTTGCAGCTCCATGCTGGTTCCCCGGACGTTGGTGAAGTAATAACATATGTCCCCGCATTTCACAGAGGTTGCAGGTAAAATGTCGTTGTCCTGCAACTTCTGATGTGGTGAATGTTCGAAGCCTTCGAACAAGAGTAAGTGATCGCCTTTCTTTCATATGTTGCAGTGTGATCCAGGCAAATGGTCACATAAATTTCCTTGGTGAAGGTAAGCATTCATCTCCAAGTTACACGGGAGAATGTCTTCATCATTCTTTGAGAAAGAGGGTGTATGCCATGATTAACTTCATTTTTTTAGCCACAAATTTTCTTTCTCGAACTTCTTCCCAATTCCGTTAGCAATCCCTCCAAAATGTGATCTCGTCTTATCCTTATGCTCAGTCACATCTGAATCTGCTTTCCACACACACTGAATCAGATAGGGTACATCTTACCATGAAATCAGCATAATCATGTATATTTCCGACAGTTTCACATTCAACAATTTGTTGTTTTTCCTTAACACAAAAGTTATATTCATTTATATGCGTCACACAAATAATATTCAATCAGGTATGTATTTTATTACTAAACTAAGAATAGCATCCACAATTGCTTTCAGGTTAATATAGTTCAAAAATTAACTCATGCAGGTATTTTAGCACTACTCTAAGAAACTAAATTGTATATGATTACAATCACAAACGGGAATACCTAATTCCCAACAACAATTTTTCCAAACCAACAAATTAAGCATAATGTATTATTACCATAATTCCTCTCCACTTTTTCTTTTCCCTCTTTTTTTCCTAACAGTGTGTCACTCGTGGTGATATGAGTTCACTGATATTGTAATTGACACAACTCATAACATTGTCGTTATGCCATTATCTTAATTCTACTGTATTCACTATTCATTTGCAACATCACTTGATTCATTCTTTTAATCTCGGTATTATTCATATCATCATAACAATCTTTCTATTTTAGGTCCATATTTGTTTCTATTCTTATCAATCTCCTACGGTTTATCAATTTGTTCCAAAACACTGCAACCAAAGGTTTTAACCAAAGCTCTACCAAACTATTTCCAATTTGAACTCAAAATGCTAATTAAACAACAATTCAAAGAATTAACTTCAATGGGTCAACAAACTCATTTTATAAACAGATCTAATTTTCCCATCCAATAATTTTCCTTGCCAAATGTTATATTGCAACACTTTAATAAACCTTCGAAAAATGTCTCCCAAATCAATAAATTCCCTTTTTACTTCCCAAATACTCATCTGTAAATTACATATTCAATTACAGTTTCTCCCTATTTGTTCGGCCTAAATGGCCACCGAAGTGGCTGCCAACATGCAGTACCGTTTTTATCTACCAAGCAAGTATTCGTCCACATAAGATCTCTACCAAAATGTTGTTTGTAAAAACAAATCTGGGATTTCTGATTACATGGATGCACACTCTCAGGACATTTCAGGCTGCTTGTTAACAATCCACTACGATAAATTAATTCCTTTACCCACAATCAAATAATTAGTACAAATTGAGGATATTATCCCTATCACATTCATTTATAGATTCATTATGTTGGATCTAAATTTTCTCCCACTGCTGCAAGGAAGAACAATAGCTCTCATAAGTCTTTGTAATATCTCACTTCATTTACCCAGCATCGAAGAATTTATTTACTATCCATTCCCATCTGTTAACCAGTGACTTTGTTTGAACTCCAAAACTTAATTTGATGAATCCCATGTGTACAGCTACCACTTATTGAAACCCATACTTTTGTAGAAAATATCCAAGTAAGTGTTTTTATTTTAAACCCCCTTAACTGTTGCTCATCCATTTCTATGCACCCAGTGAGTACTACTGACACCAGTATGCCAATATAGGTGTGCGAGTTTAACAAATATGTTGCAGGTACACGTGACATCGCGTTCTGAGTATAAATAACGTAACAGCGCGTTCATGTCTGCCCCTTGGTTTAAGATTCACAATGCATTCCGTTTTAAAACTCACAATAGTTCAAATCAGCAAGATTTTCTTTACTATTTTCCCATATCATCTATGCCTAATACACATCCATACATACAGCACAATTTATATGCTGATAAAATTCAAGTTTATATATATATATAAATATATATATATATAAATCCGTGAGCAGAGTATTCTGGGAAGTCAGTGTAAGACCTCTCCCAAATTTGGCTAATTTTGTACTCCCTCATTTCTTTTTTATGAAGCTCATCTATCTATAATTCCAGTAATCTCTGTCTGTCTGTCTGTACGTTTGTTTGTTTGTCTGTGACCGCTGTTTCTCGACAACTACCGGTCCGATATACTTGAAACTTGCCAGGTATATTGCTGGGGACCCGAGGATGTGCCTTTTCAAGGTTTCATATTAATCGGACAATTACTTACCGAGCTATGTACAAAAAACGATTCAACCAATCAGAGAGCAGCGAACGATCGCGTGTGCCGAACGTGGAGGACACACTCTGCCTCGGATGGCACATTTGAGAGCGTATTCATTTATTTCACGTTTGCAAACTATGTTGGCGTTAAACTATGTTTTAATAAAGTTTTAAAACTAATAAAAACGAATTTGCGATTCATTCGCTTTCCTGCGCGTTTGTGCACGCGATGGCGATTGCTTTACCAAACTCCGGAAGCCGTTCGCTTTGGACCAAACCATTGCATGTAAATAGAGGGGGGGGTTCTGTGGTCGTTGCGAATGGACCAAACCATTCATGTAAATAGAGGGGGGGGATTGTCACTGTACTCGCAAGCCGTTCGCCGTTCGCTTTGGCGTTGCGAATGAACCAAACCATTTCATGTAAATAGAGGGGGGGGATATAATTTTAGATAGATATATAGTACGGGCATATATATAGTACGGGCATGCCCTAGTATCCATAAATAGCTGTTATTCTCATATAAATTCTATCAAAATGGAATCCCCAAATTACTCACAATTTTACTATTAATTAATGGCTGCTCATAACCCAGCACATCAAATCTTTATATTCCATCTCCCTTGACAAAAGAGATAATGTTCATAATCAAATTATATTTTTATTTTATTTTACGGATTCTCTGCATATTCAATCCCATCCACATAAAACTATCCATTTCCAGACAGGCACACTGTCGGTGTCAACAATCTTGTAAGATTGATACACAAAACAATAACAAACACTAACATTGACACACAAAAATACACACACACATGCATTATGCGTATTTGTTTGCGTTGGAACTATTATTTACAGATCAAGATGGGTGTCAATTTTATTTCAATTTCATAAAATTTGTCCTTCAATTTTAGAAATGCTAATACACAAATGAACCAAAAAGTTTATTCTTAGAAAACCCCTATGATGTCACATTGAAATTACCCTTTCAGTTCCCACAATAATTTATCCAAATTTGACTACACACCCATTTACATGTCAGTCGACCACTGACTTATCAATCATGCGGAACACTAGTCCGAAATTCCCACCTGATCATGATGTGACCCTTGTCACTTGGTTTCAAAAATTTGCAAAGCAATTGTTCCAACTTTGTAAATTTAAAATTGTGTGCCCAACATAAAAGATCCAATTTCGGCATGTGATCAATTAATTACTAATTTGCTTACAAGCAAAAGAAAAAATGAATAATTCTTGCTCCGAAAACTTTTCAGACCCAAGAATCATCGACAGTTATTCATGTTTGTCCAGTAATCTAATTTGTTGAGGCCAATCGTCATTTGGGATTTGTCGCAATGAAGGCCTAATCATTGTCTGAGGTATCGGTCAGCACTGGTACCCTTGATCTTGGTTTACCCTATTAACTTGTCTTCCTTTTGGTATACGGACATCCTCTTTTCCAATGTCCCATCCGTCCACACTTGAAACACCGGTTTCTGTCGTTGTCTGATCTGTGCACCTGTGCACTTGTATTGCTGGGCTGCATCTCTACATCCCTGAGTTGCCACCGCAATCTCTCGTTATCTCCTGAAACACGAAAAAATTCTCTGTACCGTCCTTTTTGGGGAGACAACTGGAAATCTGATGGGACAACTGTCACTTTCATTCCTAATTTCGAGGGCAGTTGTGCATTTGTCTCCTCCACTGTATCCTGTATCCTTTTTATTTTAAATTCTAGATCCGTTATCCGTTCTTGCTGTTCCCGTTGTCTGGATTCACCATCCCAAAGATGGAATGCAAGCCAGTCTACCGTTAGATTCTGTCTCTTCCTGGCTTTCAATCTTTGTTCCAATCTTTCCAATCGACTTCGCTCAAATGTACCATCTCTTGGAAACTCCTCATCATGTCCCTTTGTCCACAAATACCAATTCTCGACCTGCCTTATAGCTTCGGCACCATAATGGTCGTACATATGATGTGTACAAGTACCTTTTTGTGGAATTTCTGGTTGTCCTTGTGTATTCTTGCAGGCTCCATTTCCCATTCTGCCTTTTATCAAAGTAGCGTTGGATGTGTTGTAGCTTGTTCCAGGTTCCTCTAAAGCTTCACTCGTACCTCCAGGAAGGATCTCTCCACCTGTTCACACGGTGATTTCCAGAGAATCTCCCTCAGCTGTGGCTTTTGCACAATCCAATCTCACAGATCAGTATTTGCAGATGAGCCGGAGGGTCAGTATGAAATGGGTGAATCCTCAGGTGTCCGCTCTGTTTGACGGGGAAATCACACAATGGTAACCGCACATATATATCTGTATATAAACTCACCACCTTGCTCAATTTTCCCAGGTTGTCTCCACATTGATAATATCTCACAAAGATATCAAAGCTTCTTTCTTGAGACCGCATTTTCATCAATCAAACAATCAATATATTCAATTCAATTTATTCAGTTCAATTTATTCAGTTAAATTTATTCAATTTCAATTAATTCATCAATATTCATCAATAAATCAAATTAATCATTTTGAATGACTCCTTGCATAAGCTCTTTCCCCAATGATGTCAGGACAGGTCCATCCATTGACTGAGATCGACTCTCATCGGTCGTCACCTCTGGTTCGTACCTCATGTCAATTGATGAATCACCGTCCTGTCCTAGGGTCATATCTGACATATTTCCCCATTTTGCCTGGTCTCCACAAATTTTCTTTGCAGCCACTAAAGGCAACTCATCCTTTATTCGTGAGACAGCCAAAATGGATGGCAGATATTAAAGTTCATTGGAAAAATATCTCATCATTTTTTCCTTTAATAGTACCCAAAATCTCTTGGCAATTTAAATTTCGTAAAACTCCTGAAATAAGACTTTAAAATTCCTTCAATCATGCTAAATTTTGAAACTCCATCGCTTGTAACACCCAATTTATCCCATAGGGCTTGAAAGTTCTTTCCCAAGTTCATGCAATCATTCTGCATTTGAACCCTATGATATCATTCATAATAATCATCATGATTTTATAGTCATGGTCATATCATAATCATCTATTTAAAACGAACATTTCCTTTATCACCACAGCTATGTGGTATAATCAACAATAGAATAAAACTGTACATAGCAACAGGCTACCTCATGGCCACTTAGTATACCTATTGACAATAAGTCATAACAATATCGAATAATCATTGAACAATTCAAAAATCGCTTCCACTGCTCCAGCCGCAGCATTCGTCATTTTGTCTGCTCGTCCGCATGACCAAAACGAAATAAAGGGAGCTCAACCATTACACAGCGCTTTTAATGGCGCATGCCATAGGACCTCAACGCAATTTCGACTCAGCCAGAAAACGAGCAAATTTTGCAGGATGTTAACTGGAATTAGTCGTGAAAATATATCCAAAATACACAAAAAATACACACCCACAAAAATAAACAACAAACCCAAACAAACCCAAGGTCGACCCTCTTACACAGTAAATTACATCATTTCAGCATCGTATTGATTGCTGAAATATTCCAGGGTTTATACACACCTTAAAAGAGGTATGCGTGGTGTTGCCCCCTCCCACGTTTATTCCAGGGTTTATACACACCTTAAAAGAGGTATGCGTGGTGTTGCCCCCTCCCACTATTAATTACTCATTACATCGTTTCCATTAAAAAACATCGCTTCTACTGCTCCAGCCGCAGCATTTGTCACTTTGTTTGCTCATCCGCATGACCAAAACGAAATAAAGGGAGCTCAACCATTACACAGCGCTTTTAATGGCGCATGCCATAGAAACTCAACGCAATTTCGACTCGGCCAGCAAACGAGCAAATTTTGCAGGATGTTAACTGGAATTAGTCGTGAAAATATATCCAAAATACACAAGAAATACACACCCACACAAATAAACAACATTTATTCCGTTCAACAGAACAAACATTTCCTCTATCATGACATGCATGTCTTCAAAATTATATGACCAAGAGAAAAAGTAAAACTAATTAACACTGCGGGCAGTGATGATCCGGGGACCATACCGCTCCATCCTGATTGGACGAGTGCGTGCTAGAGTCGTTAACAACGACAGTCCAGATCCGATTGTTCAAAATTTCAACTCAATCTATCGAAAAATGAATGCAGGGATGCATTTTAAAGGTGCAGTGGCACTAACTGAGTTGCCACGAATATGGCCACGAAATTGCCAATATGGCCATCACAAAATATTTTCCTTAATCAATTGGCTCATAGCATAACCAATCTGCAAGTATTTCATCCGAAGATGTATCTCTGAGGACTTTTAATTAAATAAGTCATTTATAAATCAACGAGTTAATTTATTAAATGATTAATCAATAAATCAAAATTTTCCTTGACAGCCACATCACTCGGTCAGTGTCATGTCCAAATATCAGCTTCCTTACTCAAAAGGTGCCTGAGTTAATGTAATGTAATTACTGTAATAAGATTACTGCAATTACTGTAATGATTACTGTAATTACTGTAATTACCGGAACTGTAATTACTGTAATTACCTCAGGTAATTACTGTAATGTAATTACTGTAATTTAATAAGAAATGTAATTAATTAAATAAGTACTTCATTAATCGTTAATCTATCTATAATTCCAGTAATCTCTGTACGTTTGTACGTTTGTACGTCTGTACGTCTGTACGTTTGTCTGTGACCGCTGTTTCTCGACAACTACCGGTCCGATATACTTGAAACTTGCCAGGTATATTGCTGGGGACCCGAGGATGTGCCTTTTCAAGGTTTGAAATTAATCGGACAAGTACTTACCGAGCTATGGCGATTTAGCCGTTCGCCGTTCGCTTTGCCGTTGCGAATGGACCAAACCATTCATGTAAATAGAGGGGGGGGGGGGGTTCTGTGGTCGTTCGCTTTGGCTTTGCGAATGGACCAAACCATTCATGTAAATAGAGGGGGGGGTTCTGTGGTCGTTCGCTTTGGCTTTGCGAATGGACCAAACCATTCATGTAAATAGAGGGGGGGGGTTCTGTGGTCGTTGCGAATGGACCAAACCATTGTTTTTTTTTTGCAGTTTTTTTTTTTTTTGCAGTTTTTTTTTTTTGCAAGGAACGGGCACCCACGTACGGGCACGTCCTAGCTTATATATAGTACGGGCATGCCCTAGTAATGAAATAATTCCTGAATTCTCATTCGATTCACTTGACATTCGAATGGGATTTATATATCCGTCAACTAGTTCAATCAACAACTATTTTATTCAACATAGGCCAAAAGTCAACAACAATTTGAAAAATCCTTAATTTTCATTCGATTCACTTGACATTCGAATGGGATTTATATATCCGTCAACTAGTTCAATCAACAACTATTTTATTCAACATAGTCCAAAAGTCAACAACAATTTGAAAAATCCTTAATTTTCATTCGATTCACTTGACATTCGAATGGGATTTATATATCCATCAACTAGTTCAATCAACAACTATTTTATTCAACATAGGCCAAAAGTCAACAACAATTTGAAAAATCCTTAATTTTCATTCGATTCACTTGACATTCGAATGGGATTTATATATCCGTCAACTAGTTCAATCAACAACTATTTTATTCAACATAGGCCAAAAGTCAACAACAATTTGAAAAATCCTTCATTTTCATTCGATTCACTTTACATTCGAATGGGATTTATATATCCGTCAACTAGTTCAATCAACAACTATTTTATTCAACATAGTCCAAAAGTCCACAACAATTTGAAAAATCCTTAATTTTCATTCGATTCACTTGACATTCGAATGGGATTTATATATCCGTCAACTAGTTCAATCAACAACTATTTTATTCAACATAGTCCAAAAGTCCACAACAATTTGAAAAATCCTTAATTTTCATTCGATTCACTTGACATTCGAATGGGATTTATATATCCGTCAACTAGTTCAATCAACAACTATTTTATTCAACATAGGCCAAAAGTCAACAACAATTTGAAAAATCCTTAATTTTCATTCGATTCACTTGACATTCGAATGGGATTTATATATCCGTCAACTAGTTCAATCAACAACTATTTTATTCAACATAGTCCAAAAGTCAACAACAATTTGAAAAATCCTTAATTTTCATTCGATTCACTTTACATTCTAATGGGATTTATATATCCGTCAACTAGTTCAATCAACAACTATTTTATTCAACATAGTCCAAAAGTCCACAACAATTTGAAAAATCCTTAATTTTCATTCGATTCACTTGACATTTGAATGGGATTTATATATCCGTCAACTAGTTCAATCAACAACTATTTTATTCAACATAGTCCAAAAGTCCACAACAATTTGAAAAATCCTTAATTTTCATTCGATTCACTTGACATTCGAATGGGATTTATATATCCGTCAACTAGTTCAATCAACAACTATTTTATTCAACATAGGCCAAAAGTCAACAACAATTTGAAAAATCCTTAATTTTCATTCGATTCACTTGACATTCGAATGGGATTTATATATCCGTCAACTAGTTCAATCAACAACTATTTTATTCAACATAGTCCAAAAGTCAACAACAATTTGAAAAATCCTTAATTTTCATTCGATTCACTTGACATTCGAATGGGATTTATATATCCGTCAACTAGTTCAATCAACAACTATTTTATTCAACATAGTCCAAAAGTCCACAACAATTTGAAAAATCCTTAATTTTCATTCGATTCACTTGACATTCGAATGGGATTTATATATCCGTCAACTCGTTCAATCAACACCTATTTTATTCAACATAGGCCAAAAGTCAACAACAATTTGAAAAATCCTTAATTTTCATTCGATTCACTTGACATTCGAATGGGATTTATATATCCCTCAACTAGTTCAATCAACAACTATTTTATTCAACATAGTCCAAAAGTCCACAACAATTTGAAAAATCCTTAATTTTCATTCGATTCACTTGACATTCGAATGGGATTTATATATCCGTCAACTAGTTCAATCAACAACTATTTTATTCAACATAGTCCAAAAGTCCACAACAATTTGAAAAATCCTTAATTTTCATTCGATTCACTTGACATTCGAATGGGATTTATATACCCGTCAACTAGTTCAATCAACACCTATTTTATTCAACATAGTCCAAAAGTCAACAACAATTTGAAAAATCCTTAATTTTCATTCGATTCACTTGACATTCGAATGGGATTTATATATCCGTCAACTAGTTCAATCAACAACTATTTTATTCAACATAGGCCAAAAGTCAACAACAATTTGAAAAATCCTTAATTTTCATTCGATTCACTTGACATTCGAATGGGATTTATATATCCATCAACTAGTTCAATCAACAACTATTTTATTCAACATAGGCCAAAAGTCAACAACAATTTGAAAAATCCTTAATTTTCATTCGATTCACTTGACATTCGAATGGGATTTATATATCCGTCAACTAGTTCAATCAACAACTATTTTATTCAACATAGGCCAAAAGTCCACAACAATTTGAAAAATCCTTAATTTTCATTCGATTCACTTGACATTCGAATGGGATTTATATATCCATCAACTAGTTCAATCAACAACTATTTTATTCAACATAGGCCAAAAGTCAACAACAATTTGAAAAATCCTTAATTTTCATTCGATTCACTTGACATTCGAATGGGTTTTATATATCCGTCAACTAGTTCAATCAACAACTATTTTATTCAACATAGGCCAAAAGTCAACAACAATTTGAAAAATCCTTAATTTTCATTCGATTCACTTTACATTCGAATGGGATTTATATATCCGTCAACTAGTTCAATCAACAACTATTTTATTCAACATAGTCCAAAAGTCCACAACAATTTGAAAAATCCTTAATTTTCATTCGATTCACTTGACATTCGAATGGGATTTATATATCCATCAACTAGTTCAATCAACAACTATTTTATTCAACATAGGCCAAAAGTCAACAACAATTTGAAAAATCCTTAATTTTCATTCGATTCACTTGACATTCGAATGGGATTTATATATCCGTCAACTAGTTCAATCAACAACTATTTTATTCAACATAGGCCAAAAGTCAACAACAATTTGAAAAATCCTTAATTTTCATTCGATTCACTTTACATTCGAATGGGATTTATATATCCGTCAACTAGTTCAATCAACAACTATTTTATTCAACATAGTCCAAAAGTCCACAACAATTTGAAAAATCCTTAATTTTCATTCGATTCACTTGACATTCGAATGGGATTTATATATCCGTCAACTAGTTCAATCAACAACTATTTTATTCAACATAGTCCAAAAGTCCACAACAATTTGAAAAATCCTTAATTTTCATTCGATTCACTTGACATTCGAATGGGATTTATATATCCGTCTAATTTGTCTAAATCCGACCAGTCGTTCCAAAGATATAAGCCGTTTTGTCGCAATACCATAAATTGGAATGGGGTAAAATATATATATATAAATATAATTCCATTTCCCGGCTCCCTGTCGCACGCCAAGCAAGTCGAGTGCTTTGAACAAGTGCAAAAAAAAAAAACTACTTTACACGTGTACGGGTGTATAAACGAGTGTACCGGCCTTACACGTCTTGGAAGCAAATGGTCGCATGGTGCACGCATGCTCCGTTTGCTCCCAGGTCACAGTAAGGCCTTTAATGGCCAGCGCCGACCTGGTGCATTTTATTTAGACAGCGCAAAAAATACGTATTTACAGAAATCATTTAGAAAAACACGAATAATAGCTACAGTCGTTTATCGAAGTACCATTCGTGATGGGTCACGCCACCTATATCGCGGCATCGGTGCGCACGGAACCCCCAGGACCACCTCCTCCCCCATGTATGTACAAAACTATTTCCAAGTTCGTAAATCATATTGGACAAAAACAAGCCACACTCACCTTTTAAAGACTTGTTTGTACAATTGATGTCAGCGGTGCCTCCAAATTGTGGGGGAAGTAATTGGGGGAGACTCAAGACTCCAATGACCGGACACAGGTTTTACAAAAGGTCTGGTTTATTAACTGGTTATTCACTTCATTCCAATTACCAAACGATACCGCTTAATTCAATGGACCAGGTTAACTCTTTTCGCATGGTCCTTCTCGTTCGGCCGATGTTCCTCCGCCACTCCCGTCGGGCAGAGGGTCTGATGATGAGGAGTGCTCGTCCGTTCCGTCGGTCAGAGCTCCTGGTGACAAGTTCTTTCGACTCAACGTTTGCTCTCGTTTATATGGACAAACTGGACTTAATCCCCTGTCCGCTGAACGTTAATCCTTTCTCCGCTAATGCCCCGAGGTCATGCATGCACCAAGTCCTGGCATCAGCTCGCTCCCCTCCTGCTGTGAGTTCCATTTACCAAACGATAGGGGGGTGCTCCAGCCAGGGGCTGTGACCAGGTGGACAAGAGATTATCATGTTCGGGCACATTCCTGACACTCATTTACGAACTCGTCTTTCACAGAGTTTGCAGGTAAAATGTATCTGCTTCGTTACCAGTGTTAATTAATAAGTTACCAGTGCCAAGAGATAAGTTACACTGAGTTACACTTCCACACCGGGAAAGGCGAGACTGGCGTGCCCGGGCGGCCTGGGCGAGCCCGGGAAAGGCGAGTCTGGACATGCCCGGGAAAGGCGAGACCGGGCGTGCCCGGGCGGCCTGGGCGATCCCGGGAAGGGCGAGTCTGGGCATGCCCGGGAAAGGCAAGACTGGGCGTCCCCGGGCGGCCTGGGCGAGCCTGGGAAAGGCGAGTCTGGACATGCCCGGGAAAGGCGAGACCGGGCGTGCCTGGGCGGCCTGGGTGAGCCCGGGAAAGGCGAGTCTGGGCATGCCCGGGAAAGGCGAGACCGGGCGTGCCCAGGCGGCCTGGGCGAGCCCGGGAAAGGCGAGTCCGGGCATGCCCGGGAAAGGCTCGTCTGGGCATGTCCGGGCGGCCTGGGCGAGCCCGGTACAGTGATCGCTCCCTGGTTGCGTCTTCGGCAGGTGTAAGGCGATTGTGTATGCTCAGCGGCAACCGCTACAAATGTATGTATGTATGTACAGTATGTATGGATGTATGTATGTATGTATGTATATGTACGTATGTACAGTATGTATGTACACTGTACGTTATGTATATATGTATATATTTATGCATGTATGTACATTATGTATGTATGTGTGTATGTATGTACATTATGTAAGTACAGTATGTATGTATGTGTGTATGTATGTACAGTATGTATGTACACTGTATTTTATGCACATATGTATGTGTGTGCATGTGTGTATGTATGGTATGTATGTATATATGTATGTATGTATGTACAGTATGTGTGTATGTATATATGTACAGTATGTAGTCCTACAGTATATATATATGTATGTACAGTATGTGTGTATGTATGTGTGTGTGTACAGTATGTATGTACACTGTACTTTATGTATATATATGAATGTATGTATGTATGTACAGTATGTATGGATGTGTGTATGTATGTATGTGTGGCGGACACGAAAGCACTGACGTGGTGACATCACCCCGCACACCAAGTGGGGATGGGCCACGCCAGGGAGAGAGGCGTGGCCTCACGATATACACGGGGCGCGCAGCCCTGAGCAGCTTAGTGCTGCAGTTTGAGTACTTTGAATAAAGACTCTTTTATGAACCGCGTTGTCCGCTTGCTCCTTGCGTAAGCATTAGCACGTGCAGCATCGCGCTTTATATGGTGACCTCGACGTTGGATCTGCCGTAGCGATCCTTCCAAACATGACGCCATTGCAATGGCAAACGACAAGGCAATGGCGATTAAACTTCCCGAATTTTGGGAGGCCCAGGCCTAAGTCTGGTTCGTTCAAGCCGAAGCCCAATTTCAGCTTCGGCGCCTCACCAACGACGACATGCGCTACTGCCACGTCGTCGCCTCCCTCGGGCCCGGCACGGCCGCTCGAGTTGTGTCCGTCCTTCGCCACCCACCGGACGGCCACAAGTACGAGGCACTCAAGCGACTACTCCTAGCCACGTTCGGCCTCACGGATGACGCACGGGCCGACCGCCTCCTGAATCTCCCCGAGCTCGGCGACACGCGCCCGTCGGTCCGAATGGACCATATGCTGTCACTGTTGGGCGATGAAGCCCCCGGTTCTCTATTCCGGGCGCTTTTCCATCGCCAACTTCCAGCGCAGGTTCGCCTCGCGTTGGCCGGGACCGGGCTAACGGAACCCCGAGCATTGGCAGCCGAGGCGGACAGGTACTTCGCGGCTTCGGATACGCGGGCGAGAGTCGGTGCGGCCGTCACGGACCTCGAGGCTGATGCTGCTGATGATGCTGATGATGCTGATCCACAGCATCAGCTTACACAGCATACGCAGCATGCTGATACGCCCCTCGTGACCGCCGCCACGCCCCGCCCACCGCCGCGGCGAAAACCGCCAACTCCACCGGCCTGGCGGAGCCAGCCAAAATCCTCCAGCTCCACCACCTGGTGCTGGTTCCACGCCAAGTTTGGCCACGAGGCTCGGCAATGTCATCCGCCATGCTCCTTCAACAGGTCGGGAAACGCGCGGGCCGGCGCTCAATAGTGGCGATGAGCACCGGCCGTTCGAGCAGCCTGCTGTTCATAACGGACACCTTATCCGGGCGCCGTTACCTGTGCGACACGGGAGCGCAGGTGAGTGTCGTTCCCGCCGGCATGTCAGACAAGCACGCCGCGGGCGGGGGCCCCGCGCTGCTTGCCGCGAATGGGACGCCCATCCGTACGTACTGAAAACGCTGCCTCTCTCTGCGGTTCGGAGGGCAGGTTTTCCGATGGACGTTCGTCACCGCCGACGTGCCCATGGCACTGCTTGGCGCGGACTTCCTGTGCGCTAATGGGCTCCTGGTCAACGTAAAGCGCAGACGTCTTGTCCAGGCCGAGACGTTCAGCTCGCTCGCTTGTGCGCTGCCCAGCTCGTCGAGCAGCTCAACGGGCGGCTTGCCAAGCAGCTTGCCAAACGGTTCGGTTCCGGCCACGTTGATCTGTACGCTTCCGGCAGCGGACGCATTCACCCGCCTCCTCGCCGGCTTCCCGGCCCTCACGCGGACCACCTTCTCAGCGGGGGCCGTCAAGCACGGGGTGGCCCATCACATCCCCACCGTTGGGCCACCGGTCTACGCCCAGGCACGCCGCCTCAAGCTGACGAAGCTGGCGGTGGCAAAAGCGGCGTTTGCTACCCTGGAGCGACTCGGCATCGTTCGGCGCTCACAGAGCGCTTGGGCGTCGCCGCTGCACATCGTGCCGAAGCCCGGCGGGGGATGGCGACCGTGCGGGGACTATCGCCGTCTCAATGACGCCACCACTCCCGACCGCTACCCCGTCCCCCACATTCAGGACTTTTCCGCCCGTTTGGCGGGCATGTCCTTCTTCTCGAAGGTGGACCTCATACGCGGCTACCATCAGGTCCCCGTCAGGCCGGAGGACGTCCCGAAGACGGCGGTCATCACGCCATTCGGACTCTTCGAGATCCTGCGGGTGCCCTTCGGTCTGAAGAATGCGGCTCAGGCGTTCCAGTGACTGATGGACAGCGTCCTGCGCGACTTGGATTTTGTCTACGTCTACCTGGACGATATCCTCGTCGCCAGCGCGTTCCGCGAAGAGCACCTACGCCACCTCCGCACGCTCTTCGAATGCCTGGGCCAGCATGGCCTGATTGTGAACCCCGCAAAGTGCCGGTTCGGCGCCGCCGTAATCGATTTTCTGGGGCACCGTGTCACCAAGCACGGAGCCGTCCCCCTGCCGGCCAAGGTGGAGGCGGTGAAGGGGTTTCCGCGCCCCCGCACGATCAGAGGGCTGCAGGAGTTCCTGGGCATGGTGAACTTTTACCATCGGTTCCTGCCCCGTATCGCCCAGCTCCTGCGCCCCCTGCACGAAGCTCTCCGAGGTAAGCCGGGCAAAGGCGACGTTACCTGGACCGAGCAGATGGACACGGCGTTCACGGGCGCGAAGCTCGCCTTGGCTAACGCCACCATGCTCGCGCACCCGGCGCCCGATGCACCGATCGCCCTCACCACCGACGCCTCGGACTATGCGGTGGGCGCGGTGCATGAGCAATGGGTGCGTGGAGCTTGGCAACCGCTGGCGTTCTTTAGCCGGCAGCTTCGCCCGCCCGAACGCCGTTACAGTACCTTCGACCGCGAGTTGCTCGGGCTTCACTTGGCGGTCAGGCACTTCCGCCATCTGCTCGAGGGCCGTGCGTTCACGGCCTTCGTCGACCACAAGCCGCTGATCTTCGTGATGGGCAAGGTCACCGAGCCGTGGTCGGCCCGGCAGCAGCGTCACCTCTCGGCCGTGTCCGAGTACACGACGGACATCCGGCACGTCGCGGGGAAGGACAACCTGGTGGCGGATTGCCTTTCCCGGGCCGTCGCCCACGCAGTCCACCTCGGCATCGACTATGCCCGGATGGCAGTGGACCAGGCCGCTGACCCCTACGTCCAGGCCTTGCGGACCGCCGTCATGGGCCTCCCCATCACCGAGGTGCCGTTCGACGGCGCGGGCGCGGCCCTCTTGTGCGACGTCTCCCTCGGGCGTCCTCGCCCCATCGTGCCCGCGGGCTGGCAGCGCCAGGTGTTTGACGCCATCCACGGCCTGTCCCACCCAGGCGCGAGGGCCTCCCAAAGGTTGATCGCCGACAAGTTCGTCTGGCATGGCCTCCGGAAGGCCGTCCGCGGCTGGGCCAGGACGTGCCTCGCGTGCCAGCGCGCCAAGGTGCACCGGCACACCCAGGCCCCGTTGGCCCCGTTCACAGTGCCGGAACGCCGGTTTGACCACGTCCACGTGGACCTGGTGGGACCTCTGCCCCCCTCGCGGGGTTTCACCCACGTCCTCACCATGGTGGACCACACCACCCGGTGGCCGGAGGCCGTGCCCTTGGCGTCGACGACGGCGGCGGATGTCGCGCAGGCTTTCATCGCCACCTGGGTCGCCCGGTTCGGCGCCCCCTCAGACATCTCGTCCGACCGCGGCCCCCAGTTCACCTCGGAGCTCTGGCGGGCGGTCGCGCAGGGGCTCGGGGTCCGGCTGCACCGAACCACGGACCTACCACCCCCAGGCTAATGGCCTGTGTGAGCGATTTCACCGCTCATTGAAGGCCGCGCTCCGGGCCACCCTCCGCGACGGCGGCTGGGTCGACAGGCTCCCCTGGGTCCTGCTGGGCCTCCGGACGGCGCCCAAGGAGGACCTGCATGCATCCGCGGCGGAGTTGGTCTTCGGGCAACCACTGCGGGTGCCGGGCGAGTTCCTCCCCGACTCCACGGCACCATGGTCCGCGGCACAGCAGCGCTCCGCTCTGCAAGAGACCGCCCAGAGGTTCGCCCCGGTGCCAATGGCATGCCACGGGCACCCACCGACGCACGTCGCCCCGGAGCTTCGCACAGCGGAGTATGTCTTTGTCCGCTACGATGCCCACCGGACACCACTGCGGCCCCCGTACGACGGGCCTTTCCGCGTGCTGGAGACCGGGGCGAAGCACTTCACCCTGTACATCGGCGGTACTCCTGACCGCGTTTCTGTAGACCGCCTCAAGCCGGCCCACCTCGACGTGGACTATCCACCGCCATTGGCCCGACCCCCGCGTCGGGGCCGCCCCCCTGCGGGCAGACCCCCGGCACCGCCCAGCCCCGCCGCCACGCCGCCCCCCGGTCCTGCAGCCGGAGGCATCCCAGATGGCATCCCTGCATCCCAGACGCCGCCAGTCGCCAGGGGGCGCTTCGGCCAGGTCATCCGTTTGCCCCGCAAACTGACCCTTCAGGTGCGTGGGGATTCTGGGGGGGGCGCGTGTGGCGGACACGAAAGCACTGACGTGGTGACATCACCCCGCACACCAAGTGGGGATGGGCCACGCCAGGGAGAGAGGCGTGGCCTCACGATATACACGGGGCGCGCAGCCCTGAGCAGCTTAGTGCTGCAGTTTGAGTACTTTGAATAAAGACTCTTTTATGAACCGCGTTGTCCGCTTGCTCCTTGCGTAAGCATTAGCGCGCGCAGCATCGCGCTTTATATATGTATGTATATGTATGTATGTACAGTATGTATGTACACTGTACTTTATGTATATATGTATGTATTTATGCATGTATGTCTGTACAGTATGTATGTATGTATGTACCATAATACCGTATATACAGTATGTATGTATGGACATCAAGACCAGTAGTCCATGGGCCAGGCCAGATATCGGTACCAGCTGGGGTGACCAAACCGAAGTGGTACTAAAATGTTTATTGGGTCAATATAAGTACATTAAGATGTGATAGCCTTTCCACACTGGCAGCTTTGTCAGTTTTTTGTAAAAACTTCAAATTCACCCAATAGCGGCATTGCGTAATTTATTTAAATCTTGCGGTATGCAAAGATAACATCTAATTTCAGTCAATACAGAACTAAAACCATGTGAGAAATGCTACTATATTGTAATTATTAAACATCAGAGCAAAATAAATGCATTTCCTATTTGTCTGTACTTTCTTATTGGATAATTGTGTACTCACGTTCAGCTTTCTTTCAAGGAAGAGTTAATTGCGGATTGATGTAAGCTTTTTTTTCAGCTCCTTTGATGGAACTGGTGAGATATCTGGCTATGTAAGTTCTGAAGTGCATGCCCACTTCATGCAGGGTGGCTTTTCAGTCCAGATTGGGAGCCAGAATCCCTTTGGACGGATACCTGTGGACCAGACGATCGAGGAGACTGTGAACAAAGACACCCAGACAGCTGGAGGTACGAAAGGTTTCAGCCTGAAAGGTGGAGCTGTGGCTAGACACTATTTGACATCCGAGTACCGCAGCAGGTACTTAAGGCAGCTGAGGGGCATAATAGGTCAACATGACTCTGACTTCAGTCATCCAGACCTACAGTTGCCTAGGATCAGAAGAGATGAGGCTGATGTCCAGTCCCTTGTTCAGCTGATGGACGCGAGTTGGCTGAATCCTTTCAACCCTGATCATGGAGAGCTTGTCAGCTTGTCAACTGCTACAGCCGCACCACCAGAACTAGTGGCCAAGGACCTTCTGGAGGCCCGCAGGATAGGAGAGGAGGCATATCAAACTTTCAAGCAGGAACGCATGCACGCAAGTGCACCATCTACCCAGTTCCATGACAAGATGACGAAGAAGAAACTGAAAACGTTCTCTGACATCAGAAAGAAGCCTCGCAACCAAGGTCGTGCCAAAGATGTGGTCCTACAGGCTGACAGGAAACTGTTTGGCCAGATGATCCTTGTTGCGGAAAACAGAAAGCTACACATGAGCGATGTCTTGGCACATCCCCTGGGGCCTTTGCCATGGGCTCTCGCCAACGGTGATGGCTCTCTCCGTAAGACCAACAAAGCAGCCCTAGCGAGAGAGTTGGAGAAGAACGTTTCTCCAGCAGAATTCCTCCCAGAGCCATCAGCAACTGTCATTGATGGGATGAGCCTGGTCCAGAAACTGAAAGGGAATGACAAGACCTTCTCACAGCTGGCAGAATCAGCCTTGTCAAGTGTTCTCCATGAAGGTGCCAAGAGCCATCGCATCGATGTCGTCTTTGACGTTTACAAGGAGACGTCCATTAAAGATGCAGAAAGAGCCAACAGGGGTGCAGACACTGGAATCCAATTCCGGAACATTGCACCTGGGCACAACATCAAGCAATGGAGGAAACTGCTCAGCAGTCCTTCGAACAAAACAAGCCTGATCAAGTTTCTGGTAGAGGAATGGAAGGGGCCAAGACAGAGAGAGAAACTCGAGGACAAGGTACTCTATGTTACCTGTGAGCAGCTTTGCTTCAAGATCACCAAAGAACAATGGGAAGAGGCCACAGAGCTAAAATCCTCACAGGAAGAAGCTGATACTCACCTACTACTCCATGCTCTTCATGCAGCAGAATCTGGCTACAAGTCTGTTGTCATCACTGCTGAGGATACAGACGTCTTGGTTATCTGCCTGGGGGTCAGCAGCAACATCCCATGTCCCATGTACCAGAAATGTGGAACAAAGAACCGGACAAGGGTCCTGGACATCACCAAGCTAAGCCATGCACTGGGAGATACTGTCTGTGATGTTGAAGCGGCTACCGCTGAGTTTTCACAATCGCCTTGCACCTATCAAGGACGCGGAGCGATCACCATGCCGGGCTCGTCCAGGACGCCCGGGCAGGCTCGCCCTCAACTTGCCAGGCCGCAGCCAGGATGCTCGGCCACGCCCCCCTCTCGCCTTTCCTGGGCAAACGCTCCGGGATAATGTGTGTATATATATTGCTGCCCGATAAACGGGCTTTTGAGAGTACCTGAGTGTTTTGTTTGAATAAAGCAACTCGGACGAATTCCAGCTTTTTGTCGCGTCCATTCTTCCGATCGACGTGGGAGCCCGAGCTCCTTCATTGGTGACCTACCGACATGGACACGGCAGTGGCCCTTAAACTGCCTACCTTCTGGGAGGCTCACGCGGCGGTTTGGTTCGCACAGGCGGACGCCCTGTTCGCCAGGTGTTCGCCCTGCGAGGCATCACGGCCGACGACACCCGCTTCCACCATGTGGTACCAGCGCTCGGTTCAGCCACCGCGGCCTGCGCCCTGAGCCTCCCCGAGAGCCCGCCAGCCGCTGACAAATACGGCGCGATTAAAAAGCTTCTCCTCGACGCTTTCGCCCTCCCATCGGCGGAACGCACACGGCGCCTGCTCGACCTGCCCGAGCTCGGCGACACGCGCCCTTCCGAGCGAATGGACTACATGCTTTCGCTGCTCGGCGAGCACTCTCCGGCATTCCTGTTCCGGGAGCTGTTCCTCCGTCAGCTGCCTAGCCCGGTACGCCTCGCCCTGGCAAGCACGACGATCACGGCTCCCCGTGCCCTTGCCAGGGAAGCCGACAAGATCTCCGCCGCAGGCCAGCGCATCGCAGCAGCGACCTAGGGCCCACCGCCATCCGACGCAACACCCATGGCGCCCGAGCACCCGGCACGGTCGACGACCGAACTACCGATGCAATTGGCGGCCGCTACACCGAGCCGACCACCTCCAGCACGACGACCGGGGCCTCCACCTGACCAAGCATGGTGTTACTATCATGCCAGGTTCGGACAGAAGGCCCGGACATGCCGACCCCCGTGCACCTTCGGCAGGCCGGGAAACGGCCGGGCCGGCGTTCATTACCAGCCATGAGCGCCGGCCACACAGGCAACTTACTGTTCATCACGGATAAAGCGTCCGGACGGCGCTTCCTGTGCGACACCGGCGCCCAACTGAGCGTCATACCCGCCTCTGACCAGGACAGGCAGTCCGCGGTTTGCGGCCCCTCCTTGGTTGCGGCCAATGGATCGGCCATCCGCACCTTCGGCCCGCACAACGTCACCCTCTGCTTCGGCGGCCAACGCTTTGCTTGGACGTTTGTAACCGCAAACGTGCCCATGGCTCTGCTAGGCGCCGACTTCCTCTGCGCACACGGACTAGTGGTGGACGTCCAATGGCATCGTTTAATCAACGCCGAAACCTTCAGCTCCCTGGTATGCACATTGAGCAGCTCCGCGCCGACCGAGCTGGCATGCGCCCTCCCGGCGGCGAACGAGTTTGCTCGCCTGCTCACGGAGTTCCCGGCCCTCACGCGGCCGACATTTTCGGCCGTCGCAGTACGGCATGGGATCGAGCACCACATACCAACCACGGGCCCGCCGGTCTACGCCAGAGCTCGCCGCCTCGACCCAGCCAAGCTCGCCGTGGCCAAAGCCGAGTTCGACGCTTTAGAACACCTCGGCATCGTGCGGCGCTCCGATAGCGCGTGGGCTTCGCCACTACTCATCGTCCCAAAGCCAGGGGGCGGCTGGCACCCATGTGGCGACTACCGCCGCCTTAACGACGCTACCACCCCCGACAGGTATCCGATCCTGCACATCCAAGACTTCTCCGCCCGTC
The DNA here is from genome assembly GCF_964187855.1 of Myxine glutinosa. Taxonomy (NCBI): domain Eukaryota; kingdom Metazoa; phylum Chordata; class Myxini; order Myxiniformes; family Myxinidae; genus Myxine; species Myxine glutinosa. The sequence goes on along the minus strand of NC_136264.1, from coordinate 38,647,448 downwards.
TGGCGGGACGGGTCATTTTTTCGAAAATTGATCTCATACGGGGATATCACCAGGTACCTGTCAGGGCGGCCGACATCCCTAAAATGGCAGTCATCATGCCGTTCAGCTTATTCGAATTCTTACGGATGCCGTTTGGTCTCAAGAACGCGGCTCAGGCGTTCCAGCGCTTGATGGACGGCGTGCTGCGTGACCTGCCGTTCCTTTTCGTTTACCTGGACGACATCCTCGTCGCCAGCACGTCCCGGGCCGAGCACCTCCTCCACCTCCGAACACTGTTCGGGTGCCTCAGCGAGCACGGCCTCATCGTCAACCTGGCCAAATGCCACTTCGGCACGACGGCCGTTGATTTTTTGGGCCACCACATCACCAAGAACGGGGCCGTGCCGCTGCCAACCAAGGTTGAGGCCATCACCACGTTCCCGCGTCCCCGCACCATAAAGGCCCTGCAGGAATTCCTGGGAATGGTGAATTTTTATCACCGCTTCGTGCCCCGCGCTGTTCAACTCATGCAGCCCCTCTACGAAGCCCTCCGGGGCAAGCCGGCCAAGCACGACATCGCCTGGTCCGCAGCAATGGACGCGGCCTTCCAAAGCTCAAAGCAGGCCCTCACCGACGCAACACTGCTCGCTCACCCGGTGCTCAACGCTCCCATCGCCCTCACCACGGATGCCTCCGACTACACGGTGGGCGCCGTACATGAGCAATGGGTGAACGGGGTTTGGCAGCCACTCGCTTTTTTCAGCCAGCAGCTCCGGCCAAACGAGCTCAAATACAGCACGTTTGACCGTGAGCTCCTCGGTCTACACCTGGCCGTCCGCCATTTCCGCCACCTCCTGGAGGGCCGACCTTTCACGGCGTTCGTCGACCACAAGCCGTTGGTTTACGCAATGGCCAAGGTCATGGAGCCATGGTCGGCCCGCCAACAGCGCCACCTCTCCGCCGTGTCGGAGTTTACCACGGACATCCGGCACGTCGCCGGCAAAAACAACGCCGTGGCCGACTGTCTTTCCCGGGCCAGCGCGAACGCGGTCCACCTGGGCGTGGACTTCACGCTTCTGGCGGCGGACCAAACCACCGACACCACGGTGCAAGCCCTCCGGGCGGCGGACACGGGCCTCCGCCTGGCCGACATCCCCTTCGCGGACACTGTCCTGCTCTGCGACATCTCCCAAGGCCAACCTCGCCCCATCGTGCCCGTCACCTGGCAACGCCGCATCTTCGCCTCCCTCCACGGCCTTTCCCACCCAGGCCGGAAAGCTTCCCAGAAGCTGGTGTCGGCACGATTCGTCTGGCACGGCCTTCGTCGGGACGTCCGCGATTGGACCAGCACCTGCACAGCCTGCCAACGGGCCAAGGTCCACCGACACACCCAGGCCCCGCTGACACCTTTCACCGTGCCCGAACGACGTTTCGACCACGTCAACGTGGATCTGGCGGGCCCCCTCCCCCCGTCACGGGGGTTCACACACCTGCTCACCATGGTGGACAGGACCACCAGGTGGCCGGAGGCCGTTCCCCTCGTCTCCACCACCACCGCCGACATGGCGCAGGCTTTCATCGCCACCTGGGTCGCCCGCTTCGGCGCACCGGCGGACATCTCGTCAGACCGCGGACCACAGTTCACCTCCGAGCTGTGGGGCGTGGTCGCCCGCATCCTGGGGGTCAAGCTCCACCGTACTACGGCCTACCACCCCCAAGCAAACGGGTTGTGCGAGCGATTCCACCGCTCCATGAAGGCCGCGCTAATGGCCGGCCTTCAAGACGGCGGTTGGGCCGACCGGCTGCCGTGGGTCCTTTTGGGCCTCCGCACGGCCCCCAAGGAGGACCTCCAGGCATCCACCGCCGAGCTTGTCTACGGCCAGGCGCTACGCGTGTCAAGTCGTAGATTCGTTATTGTTAAGAATTCTGTATAAGACGTCTTGAATAATATGTTATGATTTTAATGTTGCTTATATGCTATTTTCATAAGTGAATAAAGGGCTTTTCTCTTCGCTTTAGTATAAATGAGAAATGCTCGCTTCGGTCGTGCTGGGCAAATGGTTTTTCGTATACGTGTGCCCTTTCACCTAGATAAGTCCGGTCGTAAAAACCCTCTTTGATTCGCAGACGGCGCCTCGAGCCGCGGGCAGGAGAACGCTCACATGCGCGCGGATGTGTAACGCCGGTAGAATGATTAGATTGCAGACATAAACCTATCGTTAAAACTATATATTTTGTATTAATCACAGCGACGCTTGAATCTGTATAAACATGTTTTGAATTACTCAGTTGAACAAACCCATATATTTTATGGCCTTATCGAAGCCAAGAATGCACCCTCCCTTTAATGAGTTACATTTTCTGTCTCCTCGGAGCCCAGAGAAACATCTGGTCCAGATAAGGGACGGATGACGGTGGGGGCTAGGGATGACGGTGGGGGACTCTCGCTAGTTCCTTCGTTCTCTCGGAGATTTTCTGATAAACTTGTCCCTATTTATACGGACTGCGAATCAATGTGCTCCAGGAAGGCTAGACGTGGCATGAAGCTGGTTCTTGCTGTAGATGTCTGTCTCCTCCGGATCTGTATAAGTTGGTTTTTAATAAAGCTGCGTCATTTTCAAACTGTTTGTGGACTTCTTTTGCAAACGAAGAGCCGCTTCTTCAAAGATGGTACCAGGAGTGGGGTGCAGCACCGGACGACGGGAGACGGAGCCCGAAGGACAGGAGGGAAGCCTGCCTGAGGCCGGCGCCGGCACGCTGATTTGATTAAAGGTGAGAGTTGTTTTATATCAGAGGGCTATTATTCCAAATTCGTACCTTCCTCCCTCGAGCGGATCCAGTCTCCCTGTCTCCGCGCTGCCTGCACTCGAACAGAAATTGTAAGTAAAGGCTCATTTTAGGCCTCAGAATGACGTGGCTTTGTTAAAGCCAGGATAAACATTAAGGGTAAAGCTAAGAATAGATTTTGCGCAGGATACCAGTAAGGACTTAACAGTAAGCTTAAAGTTACAGTTAGCACCAGGAGGGGAAAATGAGGTCGGACAGCCATATAGGTTGAAGCCAGGTGGCCAAGATTTTTCCAGGAAGGAACAGCCCAGAGACAAGATGGGGTATGCCATTGCATGCCAGGGAACGAAGGGCTGTGGCTAACTTAGAGGGCCATAAGAACATGGCCAGTAAAAGGATTTGCGCAGGATATCGGTAAAGATAACGTTCGATAAGGGTAACGTTATAGTTAACAAGGGAAAGGGGAAAAGTGAGGTCGGACAGCCGTAAAGGTTGAGCCAGGCCGAGAACTTTCCAGGAAGGATCAGCCCAGAGCAATAAGATGGGAAGCAAGCTAATGAAAGAAGGGGAACCCCTTAAGGGAACCCCGGCATCTTTCATGTTTAAGAGGCATCATTTTGCCGCGGTAAGACCATTAAAGGACTGGGCTGTGTTAACTAAAGATTTAAATAATCCCTGGCCAGAGGAGGGGTCGTTTGCACTTGACAAGTTGGAAGTGTTGTACGGAGCTTTGGATAAGCTAGAAAGGGAAAGGAAACACTTCCCACCCGATTACTGGAAAGTGTATGGCTGGTGGGAAAAGGAAGGAATGAAGCGACTGGCAGCCTCAAGACAGGCTAGCTTGGCAGGGGAAGTACTGAAGCTTCAGGGCCAAAAGAAACAAGCAGACAAGGTTCAGGACAAAACAATTAAGGAGGTAGTTAAGCAAGCAAATCAGCGGCTAATGCCGCTCGTCCATAATCCGGACCAAGACCCCGCGACAGGGGAGGTAGCCACCATGCCTCTACCCCCCAAGCCCTGAGCCCTGTCCCCGGGCCACAGGCGCCACCTCTCCCACCCCCGCCCCTGTTCCCCCAGGGGTTAGACCCCCAGAAAACTAGACCAGCCGCCCCCCAGGTTCACCTTAGCCCGGGCAACCCTTTTAGAGGACAAGAAATTAGTGGGGCGGACAGCGGGTTCGCGGCCCCAGAAGGGCTAGGAGTATTGTATTGTACCCCTCAGTGGAAGGGCTCACGGAATCGGAGAACCCACAGCCTACAATCGAGATGTGTCCCTTTAAAAAACCATTTGAAAGAACCAGATTTGGCGGCTATGCAGGAGCGGGTGAGAACCTTGCTGGCTGAACAGCCCGGTCACATACCGGAACTTATGCGTTTGTGGATACAAAATACAGGCGCAGATTGGCGGGACGTCTGCCACATGGGAGAGGCTGTATTGCCAGCGCGGGTGTGGGACCAGGCCAAAGTACACGCATGCTGGCCGAATGTAGCACCAACCCCGGCCCAGACCCTCGACGATTGGGGGGCCCTGGTCGACCTGTTGTTGGCCGGGGTACACATCGCACTAAGGCTAACCGACCAATTAGATGAAGCGGCCGAGCAGTGGGACATGGGCGACGATAAGAAGGCCGATGTAAAGGACGACATGTTGCAAATGCTTGCCCAGGAATCCATAAGGGCCCCCTCCCCAAAATTTGGAACCCACAAGGGCCCCCTCCCCAAAATTTGGAACCCACAAGGGCCCCCTCCACAGCCGCAGAATTGGGCCGTGCAAAAGGACCCCCCACCCCCCCCCCCCCCAAGACCTGAGCTCAGTCCCGGGGCTCTAGGCAACACCCCAACACCCCGCCCTGCCTTCCCTTTTTCACCTCAACCCACCCCGTCCAACCCGTCCCAAAAATCCTTTTCCTTGAATGAGAGACGTAACATGAATGAGGAATGAATGTATATTGGGATGTTAATTGACGTGTGTATCTGGCCAATGTATTTGTCTGTATGACATATGCAAAGCAGAGGGTTTCGGTGTGAAGCTTTGTAAGTGGTCTACTTGACATTCCCTAGCGACTATCCGAGGGAACAGGTGAGGTCCTGAACTGAGTCCGGATTTTCACCTGTTTGGGAGTGTTGGGATTCGTGTGGAGGCACGAGGGTGCGCGCCAGGACGGAGGGCGGCGTGGCGTCGTCGCGTTGAGATGGTTGTGCCAGGTCGATCGGCGATCTCTGAATTTAAATCGGATTCTTGTCGTGTGTGTTGTGAAATTAACGTCTATCCGAGAATCCTGGCGATGTTCGTTTAATTAAAGTGTGGTACAAACCTGTGTTTCCGCCGTGCGGCTCCGTGGAAGTTTGGGTAGAGTTATTGTGCGTTCGGGCAGGAGCCGAGCGAACCGTGAGTCACGTGTGCGCTGAATGGGGGCTCTCGGTTTTGGGCAGTTGTTGTTGTAATTGTTGTTGTCAGGATGGGAAATAAGAGCAGTTGTTGTTGAGTTTGTTGAATTGGGTTCAGAGCATGAGATTTGCTCAGAGTGCCGGCGATAACTCGCCCACTCTCAGAGGAGGATGTGTGCCCAAATGCATTGTGGGTCATTTCGACTTTGCTGGATGTCGGACGTTCAGTTTCAACTGTCGGTATGTGGTGTGGCTTGTGCCAAGGTGTGGGCGCGAGGAGGATGTGGTTGTGTTTGTCTGTCTGTGGAGTTATACGGTTGTTGGATTCGTAGAAGCTAGCATTTTGCGATGTGGAGCCACGATAGTGGTCGTTTGTCTGTCCGGATGTGGAGTTCTTGCAAGGAACGGGAATGTCGCCGGACTTGTATTAGTTGTGGAATGAGAACTGGTACCACCTTTCTCCGTTTGAAGTTTGACCTTTTAAAGTTCATTTGACCTTTGTTCGAGATTTGTAAGAGAAAGAGGTCGGAGATAATTCACTAACCTTGGAAGAACGACAGGCTGTCAGTCTACTGGAGGTTGATTTAACGGCAGGATATATAGGACTTAAATCTGGAGAATATCGGGACATTATATTGTGGGTTAAAACTGAAATCACGTACGTAATTAGTGAACAGAGAATATCGAGTTCTGTTTGTCGTTGTAATTGTCGTTGATGTCCCGATTCAGGGGTCTCAAGAAATAAACAGACTTCCGGTGCCGACCGGAAGCGTCAGGTACAGTACGCTTGAGTTTAATTTAACCAGGCCGAGCACAGTGACGTGTGTGACCGAGCAATGGGGATAGTCATGGTAAATGGAGGACAATTGGGAAGATGCAAAGAGATGCAAGTAACATGAATTAAGTTGTGGTATCAAGAGGTGGGTGCTGTATATTGGTATATTGGTACACCAAGTAAGTATATTGTGGTTATTATAACTCGCTGATTATAGGGGGCGCCGGGCGCACCAAGTACAGATCGGGTTGCATGGTGGAGCAGGCGCAGGGTGGAACACCCCGTGTGGTTGGAGGTTGAAATGCAGTGAACATGCCCGATTTTGGCTTTGCGAGGCTCCGGATAGAAATTGGCATTTCGATACTGTGGATTATATTGTGCCTGCCCGGAAAGGTGATGTCCTGTGCTGGGGCTGGCGACATGCCTCTGTTATTTGTCTGCCTGTCGGTCTGATTGTAAGTCTTTGGTACTGGGAGGGCTAATTGAGTGCTCAGGCGTCATTGTTCCATGGAGGCAGGTACTGTGAGTCACAAAATTTGGACCTGGGATGGGATATAAGGTCAATGAATCAGGGAAAAGTGATTTCTGATCGCTGATCCGATCTGGTTTTGAATTGTTTGATTTAATTTTGAGTTGATTGGAGGTAATAAGGATTTGTGTTGATTTCTTGATTTGAGTTGATCTGGAAACAAAGACAGATGGGATTAATGTGTATATCAGGAACATTTTGGAAAAGAAATATGGATATATGACATTACTAAAATATAACCAAGCAATTGAGAGTTCTTGGGTTAATGGGATATAAATAAATGCATCTACAAGTTGATGGTTTATAAAAAAATTTAGTTCTGGATGATACTTAAACGATGAACAATGTTGGCAATATACAAAGAATGTGACTTGTTTTTTGGGGGGAAAACATGTGGTTTAAAAATGGTTGGCTAAGTTTTAAAGATGGAGATGTTTCGCAGAACTCTTATGATTATTTATATGAGTGGTGGACTATTCCATGGCGAAGCATTTTTCAGTTTATTGAAAGTTGGATTTTGTAAAATAATGGTTTAATATAACCACAGTAGAAAATAATATACAGATTTGGGACATTTTGTAAACTTTCGAATAATGAGAAGATTCATAAAATTCATAAAAGGTGGATACTGGGAAACCATCGATGTTGGGGGCAAAGTTATGGGTGGATTTGGTGAGTGGTTTTGGGCAAACGAAGATTAATTTAGATTTATCATAGTTAAGTTCGAGGAAGTTGATTTGAAGCCAGAATTTTATTTGGATGCCAGAAAGGAGAAAGGAGATGCTGAAAGCCAGAAAGGAGATGCTGTTGTCTACTCTGAATGACAGGTGGTGGTATCCAGGGCGCTGAGGAGTTTGTTCACGTTGTAAAGTTTGTTTATTTAGTTTGTTTATTGTAGAGAAGAGCGCTTTTGGGATTCCGGAGCCAGAGTGGATAATTTGAGAGTAGTAGGTGGAGTAGAGGACATCTTTGCAGTGCTGTAGGTGGTCCTTGTAGGCTTGGGAGTGAACTGATTTGGGTTTAATAGGCACAAGCTGGTCTAAACAGGGTGAGGAGGATGGTGTGATTGATGATGTCAAAGGAGGCGTTGAGGTGAGGAGGATGAAAATGTTGAGGTTGCCGGCATCAGAGGAGAGAAAAGGTCGCTGGTGATTTTGAGGAGAGCAGTTTCAGTACTGTGGCTGGAGCAGAATCCGGATTGGGATGTTTCATACAGGTTATTGGCAGAGTGGTGATGTTTGAGTTGAGTGGCCACAGCACGTTCCAAAACTTTTGACAGAAAGGGTAGGTTGGAGATGGGTCTGAAGTTATTTAGGGTGTCAGGGTTTAGTCCAGGGTTTTTCCAGAATGGGGGTGAAGTTTCACGAGTTTTTGGGGAAATCGGTATGTGAAGCTGGATTAAGTTGGAACTGCTTGATGAGCCATGGAGATGGATTGGGTTTTGTTGTTGGTTGTCTGGGAGTTCGGTTGTTGCATTGCCAAAGGTTTCTGTGTGGTGGACACACTCGTTGGCTGTTGTCTTGTGTGACGTGGATTGAGATGTATGTGGCTGCGTGTGGCTGCCTGGAGTCGGGAAGGCGGCTACAGTGGTTGATATTGGTTGTGGATTGTCCGGGGTGCTTCGATTTGCATAGGGGGTGAAGATTGGGATATTACATTATTTTAAGTAAGTATTGGCATGAGTAATTACATAAGTAATTATGAGTTATTATGAGTATTAGTTATGAGTAAGTGATTATTACCTTCGCAAAAGCGGAAGGTTATGTTTTGATCGCTGTGTATTTATTTGTATGTCTGTGTGTGTGTGTGTGTGTATGTGTATGTTATTCGCATAACTCAAAAAGTATTCAACCGATTCGCATGAAATTTGGTGGGATGATAGGTTATTATCCGGGAACCATTTGATTAGATTTTGGAATCGATCGGGTCAAAGGTCAAGGTCATGAAAAGGTCATGGATGTGATTACAATATCAAACTTTTGGTGGGATAGAATGGTTTAATTTGAAACAAATCTTCCCGCATGACAACGTAGGTGTGGCTTTGCTACACAGATCTTGTAGTCTTTTATTTTGGCAACAAAAGTAGCTGCGGCGAAGGTATGCGCTCTACCGAGTGCCCGTTCTAGTTTTAGTAAAGTTACATGTTTCGCTGTGTTGTGGATCTGGGGACAAGCTAGTTTGATGGGTACCCTGGGGTCTTCGGCGTGTCTATGTGTTTGGCTGTCTGTTACACCGGACTCTTGAATGGGTTTTCATGAGACGAATTTCAGACATAACAGTGAGAATCTATTTTGAGCGAATCACAGTGGGTGAGGAAAACATTGTGTGTGACCAGACACCAGAACTGACCAGAATTGAAATTGGAAGTAGACCAGGTTATTTCTATTATTTGTTTATTCGTGAAAATAAATAAATAATAGGGGGAGGTTAATGGAGGTTAATGGTGGTTTGTTTGTGTTAATGGAGGTTAATGGTGGTTTGTTTGTGTTAATGGAGGTTAATGGTGGTTTGTTTGTGTTAATTCTAGTTGAAACTGTAGCTGAAGTAATTTTCGTTTATTTTTATTATTTTATTGATTTTTTATGATTTTGATTGATTTTTTGATTTGATTTGAGATTTGAGATGATTGATTTTTATTAATTTTATAATTTTATTTTTATTGATGTTGGAAACAGGTAATGGGATGCTGAGAGAAGGATTGAATTTAATTTGAATTGGACTGGATTAAATGGGATTGAATTTAAAAATTGAATATTGGATAAAATTGGATCCACTTGGAAAAAGTGGATTAGGAAATTGGAGAAAAGGTGTTCTATGAAACTATGAATTGAATGAATTGAATCTATGAATTGGAGACCTGTAGACCAGGCGTTCCCAGGAGACTTGTGGACCAGGTGTTCCACCAGAGGAAAAAGACCAGGTGTTCGTGGAGCACTTCACCTGCAAGAACGCCTTGGAACCAAGGTGGAAGGGACCAGTCCAGGTGTTGCTGACTACACCAACGGCAGTCTTTTGCGAGGGCAAGACCTCGTGGATCCACGCCACGCACTGTAAGTTGGCCATACAAGCACCAGACACTACACCACAGCAACCACAGTAAGGATGGGCCTAATCATAGGTACAATACTATTGATAGCGACAGCAGCTAGGGGAAACTCCGATTCCAATAGATGCGAAAACGAAACCCGACACCTCACCGTAACATGGGGACAAAGAGTATCACTACCATGTTTCGAACAGAAAGCCCTGCACACAAATTGGGTGAGCATAAATTGGCTAGCACTGTCGGCAGGGCCTGGACGCGTTGGCATGGTACTACAAAAGCAACGAGAGTTCCGGGAAAACGGGCAAGCTAGCATTGAGACCTTGGCCCAACCAGGATACAAATGGGGAACCCCTGATTTTAAGCTACAAACACGCACGCGCCTAGAGAAAGGCATGACTATGCAGGTCCGGTGCAGCGTCTGGACCCCAGGAGCGGCCAGTGGCGAAACTAAACACACACCATGCATCGAATACATACTCACGCCACACCCCCAGGATAAGGCCCCAAAGAGGGGGGAAAACACATATTGGAAAGTGGCCAGGGAGGTGGCAACAATTCAAAATAGGACACACTGCTGGTCGTGCATGCACTTTCCCCAAGCAGGCACCACAGGAATACACATGATAGTGCTACCTCTGTCCCTCAATGACCTCTGCTCACAACCTATCGATTCCCCATGTTTAGTCACCACGCTGGAAAGAGAAGGGGTTGACAACGGCAAGAGTTGCAATCGACAATTTAATTATCGCCCGTCAATGATTGCCCATGTGGCCGAGAGGCCTGCCCCCGTCTGGGTCAAACCACAGAAAGGGAGGGTCTGCCTCCAGGGTTCCGGCCACTTGCGTATGGGAGAATCAGAATGCGCCTACACTCTCCCCGGGAAGCTGGGACAAGGGAGCTCAGGGATTACATTACGAATAGTACTGCAAGATAAACACAACCACAACATAACGGCTATAACATTCTCCAGGGGGGTTAGTAGGATTAATGGGGTGGTAAAGGGACTCCGGTGCTTATCCACCCACCTGGTCCCACCCCATGGGACAATGTTTATATGCGGCGACAAGGCTTACCCCTATTTACCAAATAATTGGGGGGGCACATGTTATCTGGGTTCAGTCCTTCCTGACGTTGAGATACTGGATGAGCTAGACCCAAAGTCCTTGGACAGGCGTTATAAGAGGTCAGTCATGAACGAAGATGGAACCACTAAACTACACGGGAGTCTATGGGAAAAGGTGTTTGGTTTCTTCTTCCCAGGAGCGGGCACAGTCATGGATAGTTTCCGGATAGACAAATTGGCTTTGGCCCTAGAAAAGGTGGCAAACGACACCGCTACGGCTCATGACATACTATTGGACACGGTAATTCACATGCGTACAATGGTGATGCAGAATCGGGTGGCTTTGGACATGCTCTTGGCAGAGAAAGGAGGGGTATGCGGAATTATAGAGGGAAAATGTTGCACTTACATACCCGATCCATCTGAAGGAGTGTCAGCCGCAATAGTGAGACTAAGGGAAACTAGCCACGCCCTGACGATCGATCGGATCGCGCGTGAAAATTCTTATACATTTAGCTGGCTCACTGACTGGTTCCGGGGATGGACGGGCACCATAGTGAAGTGGTTATTGACCGCACTGGCTGTGATAATCGGGGTAGTAATTTGGGGGGCACTAATGAAATCTCTAGTCCTCCTCTGTATGAGAAAGTATTTTACAGGATGGAAAGTGAAGAAGCCGCCGACAACGACTATGGCTCTGACCACAGAGGCCGTCGACCTGAACGGGTCCTTCAACAAGGCAGTTGCGACCAACGCTCCAGAAAATTGTATTGAATTTTGTGACGACTGTGATACTTGTGTGGATCCCATGTGGGAACTGGCTGCTGCCTGTAACGGTGTATGTGATGACTGTGATACTTGTGCTATAAACCCCTTGCGTGTACTGGCTAACGCTGCTTATGTATTACAAGCTGACAGCTGCACGCCCCCTTCCGACCCAACTATGGATCTGATTGCGACGCTGGGTCTGGCGGTCGAGTGACCCGACGTGGATATCTTAGACCCGCAAGCCGACCAGGCGCCCAAGGGAGACTTTGACATAAAGGAAGTTCCTCTCTTTGCTTCATATGTATTAAGTTCAAATGCTTCAAGTGAATCGGATTTTTACGCTCTGTACCCTGACCAGGAAATTGAGACACAAGATACTGACAATATTATGTATTCCCCAGAACAGCAGCACGTGAGGGATCTCATGGGCATGATCGTTGATTAACTTCGAAGATCTGCAAGGACTGAGTCTGCAAAGGGTGGGGGGAGCAAGTTCCGCAGGGGAGGTGACTGGCCCCCTGGCGGGGCAGAACCTCATCTGGACCAGACGCCTTCGTTGTGGATCCGAAACGTTAATGGACTTTCATGTTCTGAGCCCTCAGGCTCCAAGCACGCACCACACGACACGTTCGCCAAATGCACGGGCGAGGCGCTTTGGGCGCACGATATGCCCTTGGGAGATACCCGCATTACACAATTATTTTTCAATAAAGCCCGATGTGGCACGTTGTCTCTTAAGATACTTTGTCTCGACGAGACAAGAGGAAGGAATGTCAAGTCGTAGATTCGTTATTGTTAAGAATTCTGTATAAGACGTCTTGAATAATATGTTATGATTTTAATGTTGCTTATATGCTATTTTCATAAGTGAATAAAGGGCTTTTCTCTTCGCTTTAGTATAAATGAGAAATGCTCGCTTCGGTCGTGCTGGGCAAATGGTTTTTCGTATACGTGTGCCCTTTCACCTAGATAAGTCCGGTCGTAAAAACCCTCTTTGATTCGCAGACGGCGCCTCGAGCCGCGGGCAGGAGAACGCTCACATGCGCGCGGATGTGTAACGCCGGTAGAATGATTAGATTGCAGACATAAACCTATCGTTAAAACTATATATTTTGTATTAATCACAGCGACGCTTGAATCTGTATAAACATGTTTTGAATTACTCAGTTGAACAAACCCATATATTTTATGGCCTTATCGAAGCCAAGAATGCACCCTCCCTTTAATGAGTTACATTTTCTGTCTCCTCGGAGCCCAGAGAAACATCTGGTCCAGATAAGGGACGGATGACGGTGGGGGCTAGGGATGACGGTGGGGGACTCTCGCTAGTTCCTTCGTTCTCTCGGAGATTTTCTGATAAACTTGTCCCTATTTATACGGACTGCGAATCAATGTGCTCCAGGAAGGCTAGACGTGGCATGAAGCTGGTTCTTGCTGTAGATGTCTGTCTCCTCCGGATCTGTATAAGTTGGTTTTTAATAAAGCTGCGTCATTTTCAAACTGTTTGTGGACTTCTTTTGCAAACGAAGAGCCGCTTCTTCACACGCGTCCTGGGCGAATTCGTGCCCGATGCTACCAGTCCCTGGTCCGCAGCTCACCAGCGCTCGGACCTCCAGGAGGCCGCCCGACGGTTTGCCCCCGTGCCAACATCCCACCACGGTGACCCCCAGTCCTACGTCCCCCCAGCACTTCGCACAGCGGAGTATGTTTTTGTGCGTCACGACGCACATCGGGGGCCACTCCGGCCGCCGTACGACGGGCCCTTCCGGGTCCTGCGACAGGACGACAAGTCGTTCGTCATCGACATCGGCGGCAGGTCGGACCGGATTGCGGTGGACCGCCTCAAGCCGGCGCACGTGGACGTCGACCAACCACCACGGGTGGCCCTTCCGCCACGGCGAGGCCGCCCCCCGTCCACGGTGCCCCCCACTCGACCGCCCACCACTACACCGGACCCCCCCCCCACGACCCGCCAGGGGTCGCTTCGGCCGGGTCATCAGGACCCCCCTCAAATTGACCCTGCCGGTGCAAGTCGATTCTGGGGGGAGGTGTGTAGCGGCTACCGCTGGGTTTTCACAATCGCCTTGCACCTATCAAGGACGCGGAGCGATCACCATGCCGGGCTCATCCAGGACGCCCGGGCAGGCCCGCACTCAACTTGCCAGGCCTCGATCGGGATGCTCGGCCACGCCCCCTCTCGCCTTTCCTGGGCAAACGCTCCGGGATAATGTGTGTATATATATTGCTGCCCGATAAACGGGCTTTTCAGAGTACCTGAGTGTTTTGTTTGAATAAAGCAACTCGGACGAATTCCAGCTTTTTGTCACGTCCATTCTTCCGATCGACGTGGGAGCCCGAGCTCCTTCAATGCCTTGATTGGTATGCATGCCTTCACGGGCTGTAATACAGTCAGTGCATTCGCTGGCCGTGGGAAGATGACGACCTTGAAGCAGGTGAAGTCTGACAAGACCTACCAGGAAGCTTTCATGGAACTTGGACGTTCATGGGAAGTATCTGCAGAACTGTTCCAGAAGCTACAGGAGATCACCTGCCATATGTACATACCTTCTAGCCGCACATCTGAAGTCAACAAGCTTCGATACCAACTGTTCTGTGCCAGACGTGGAGAAGTTGAGTCAAGTCAACTCCCTCCTTGTGAGGACTGTCCATTCATGCATGCTCGCCGTGCAAACTATCAAGCTGCCATCTGGAGGAGATGTCTGCAGAGCCAGCCCTATGTTCCAAGCCCAAAGGACTGTGGTTGGACAACTGATGAGGATGGGAAGCTGGCTGTTGAGTGGATGCATGGCTCGCCTGCACCAGATGCTGTGCTGCAGCTGCTCTCCTGCAAATGTGTGCGGTCATTCAAACTACCAGCATGTAACTGCCTCAGCAATGGCCTGAAGTGCACAGACATGTGCAAACTACAAACGTGCAGCAACCAAGCCAGTGAAGAAGAGCCAGAAGTGGTATTAACTGACTGATATGGATGACGGTGATGATGAATAACTTGGTGGCATAATTATGCACAAACAGAAACGTGAAACTGTACTTCATTTAATAATGTTAAGAGCCAAAGAAAAAGTGTCATGGATACATGTTGATTCTACTGAATCAAAGACCTTGCTTAAAACAGGAAACCTAGAGTCTGATTTGTCACAGGGTGTGACTTGACAAAAACATAAATATTTTGTTCAACTTGCATAAATATTTTGTTAAGTTAAGTTCGAATTTTTTTGAAAACAACCCACTTCATCTACAAAATCTGCCTTTATGTACGAGAATGACTGCCTACATTCGTGATACTGGTAAGAAAGGATCCCTATGTGGTATTTTATGCTTGTCTGTGACTGAACTGATTCTTAACAGAAAGATTGTGGTGTGAGAATAAAGGATAGTGGTAAAGTGTGTGTTCGCGCCTTTCATCCATGGGGCATGTCCATTACAAGAAGTGATAAACTCTAAAAGCTGTGAGTCTCCAAGGGCTATCATATCAAAATGCAAACTAGAGACATATAGCAAGTTAAAAACACCAAAGAGAAATAGTCACACCGGGTGGTACCGATACTGGAAATTTGGGATCCTGGCCCATGGACTACAGCCTCATCTCCATCTCATCTGCTCCATCATTTGAACACCTGGCTTTTAAACTCTCTGGTCACACACAGTCAGTCATGGCTGTCGTCTACCGCCCTCCCAAACCACACCCATCATTCCTGTCTGACTTCTCCTACTTTCTGACCCAGCTCTGTTCCCTCTCCCCCTCAATCCTCCTCCTCGGTGATTTCAATATCCACATGGACTCCACTGACTCCACAATAACCACTGACTTCACTGATTTACTCACCTGCTTTAACCTCACTCAACATGTCAACCTTCCTACCCATAACCGTGGGCACATTCTGGACCTTGTCTGCTCTACTGGATTAATTTTGCACCATCTCTCTGGATCCGACCTCACCCTCTCTGACCACTTAGCCATCACTATGACCATCAACATCCCCACCCCAGCACCAAGGCATTATCGCACTATCAACTTCCGTAAGCTAAACGCTCTTTCACCAACCTCATTCTCATCCACCCTCTCTGAAAAAATGTCCACTTCTCCCTTCGTTGACCTCCACACCCCTTCTGACCTCAGTGACTACTACAACCACACTCTCTCCTCCTGCCCTGACCAGCTTGCGCCTATAAAAACCAAAACAGTTTCTTTCACCCATTCTGCTCCCTGGTTTACCCCTGAACTCCGCCTGATGAAAACTCGTGCTCGCCAACTTGAAAGACTCCGCAATAAAACAGGTCTCACAATTCACTCCCAAGCCTACAAGGACCACCTACAGCACTACAAAGATGCCCTCTCCCGCGCCCGCTCCGCCTACTACTCTCAAATTATCCACTCTGGCTCTGGAAACCCAAAAGCACTCTTCTCTACAAAAAACAAACTCCTCAGCCCCCTGAACACCACCACCCAGTCATTCACAGTAGAAAACTGCATCTCCTTCCTTTCATTCTTCCAAAGCAAATTTACAACATCTACAACAGCTTAACCACCACCGCACCTGCTCCCCCTCAAACCACCTGCCCCCCCTTATCCTGCCAACCCCTGTCTCAGTTCTCCCCAGTCTCCCCTACTGACCTCTCTGAACTCCTCATAGGAATGAAAACTGCCACCTGGACTCTTGACCCCATCCCCTCCAGCTTTGTCAAGGCCTCCCTTCCTGCTCTCTCTCCACTTATCATTGCAACAATAAACTCCTCCCTGTCTACAGGCATCGTCCCACCATCCCTCAAAATTGCTGCTGTTACCCCCATTCTGAAAAAACCTGGACTCAACCCTGACACCTGAAACAACTTCAGATCCATCTCCAACCTACCCTTTCTGTCAAAAGTTTTGGAACGCGCTGTAGCCACTCAACTTAAACATCACCTCTCTGCCAATAACCTGTATGAAACATTCCAATCTGGATTCCGCTCCAACCACAGTACTGAAACTGCTCTCCTCAAAATCACCAACGACCTTCTCCTCTTCTCTGACGCTGGCATCCTCAACATTCTCATCCTCCTCGACCTCAGCGCAACCTTTGACACCATCAATCACACCATCCTCCTCACCTGACTTGAAACCACCTTTAACATTACCGGCACTGCCCTCTCTTGGATCAAATCATACCTCTCTGACAGACGCCAGTTCATCTCCATCAATAACTGCAAATCCCCCACTGCTCCCCTCCCCCAAGGTGTCCCCCAAGGTTCAGTTCTTGGCCCCCTCCTCTTCATCCTGTACCTGTCCCCCCCTTGGTCACTTAATCCGCCGTCATGGTCTCCAATTCCACT
This sequence comes from Myxine glutinosa, assembly GCF_964187855.1. NCBI lineage: Eukaryota > Metazoa > Chordata > Myxini > Myxiniformes > Myxinidae > Myxine > Myxine glutinosa. Next base: position 38,630,780 of record NC_136264.1, on the reverse strand, counting down.
GCTTCGCCGATGACATCCAGCTTTTCATCTCCACCAAGTCCATCTCCACCGCCACCCACTCTATCCTGACAAACTGCATCACTGAAATAAAATCCTGGCTTCAAATCAACTTCCTCAAACTTAACTATGATAAATCTGAAATAATCATCATTGGCCCAAAAACGCTCACCAAATCCACCCATAACTTTGCCCTCAACATCGATGGTTTCCCAGTATCCACCTCCCCTCACATCCGGAATCTTGGCATCATCTTTGACCAAACCCTCTCCTTCGACAAATACACTAAACAGATCACAAAGACAGCCTTCTTTCACCTGAAAAAGATCGCCCATCTCCGTCCATCCCTCTCCTCCACGGCTGCAGAAACCCTCATCCACGCCTTCATCACCTCCCGTCTGGACTACTGCAACAGCCTCCTCTTTGGTTCACCCTCAATAATCATCAATAAACTCCAATACATTCAGAACTCCGCTGCCCGTCTACTCACCCATTCCCGGACCCGTGACCACATCACCCCCGTCCTTTACAAGCTTCACTGGCTCCCCATCCCCCAGAGAATCCAGTACAAAATCCTCCTCTTGACCGACAAAGCCCTCCATAACCTGGCCCCATCCTACCTGACTGACCTCCTCTCCAGACACACTCCCACCCGCAACCTCAGCTTTGCTGGTACCAACCTCCTGACCCCCCCCCCCCCCATGCGGACCAAATTCAGATCCTGGGGGGACAGGGCCTTCTCCATCGCTGCTCCCACCCTCTGGAACTCACTACCTCACACCACCAGAGACTCCTCCTCACTCACCACATTCAAAACATCACTCAAGACCCACCTGTTCAACATTGCATTCAACATTTAACCCACAGCATTTAACCCCTGACTATCTCTTCTCCTTCTCCTTCCTTTTGCTTTGATTATTTACCTGTTGATTTTTGTCATTTTGCACTTGTTTGTTTTGTACTCTGTCAAAGCGTCTTTGGGCTTCTTGAAAAGCGCTATATAAAATAAATGTATTATCATTATTATTATTATGTATGGGTGTGTGTGTGTGTGTGTGTGTTTGTGTGTATGTATGTATGTATTGTTGCGGATCCCGGGTCTGTCAATGTACTAAGGGTGGGGTTAAGACCCCGTTTCCCCACAGACGCCGGGTCCACGGGCCGTCGAACGCAACGAAACGCACGGCCGGCAGGTTGCGTAGCAACTTCAATTGCTAATCTCCCAATCACGGGTCGAAAGGTTAGCCCCGTGGTTCTTAACCTGGGTTCGACTGAACCCCAGGGGTTCAGTGAGCCAGTCTCAGGGGTTCGGCGGAGGTCCTCCGAAACGCATTGCAATTTGCTTTTGTTTTTTTGTTTTTTTAAAGTTTTGTATCAATTTCGAATCTATGTGTAATTACGCTTATTATTAATATTATTATTATTTTGCTATGTATGTTACGAACGAATGGAAATGTTATTTGTAATTGTATTTCCATCACATTCATGGTTTCTCTGGTCTGTGTTTAAGATAAGTTGTTTCACACTGACTAGTAAGTTGAATCAATGAGCAACTTGCTGATTATTCTGTTGATGGTGCTTACTTGCTTACTTACTTACTGGATTTTGGACTTTGCAGGTGTTCGGAAATTCCAGTGAATAGCCTCGATTAGCTTGCCGTGTGCCGTACGTCATTGGTCGCGCCTTACTTTGGAGTTACTGATTAATTGAAAAGTAAGTTGAATCAATGAGCAACTTGCTGATTATTCTGTTGATGGTGCTTACTTGCTTACTTACTTACTGGATTTTGGACTTTGCAGGTGTTCGGAAATTCCAGTGAATAGCCTCGATTAGCTTGCCGTGTGCCGTGCGTCATTGGTCGCGCCTTATAGTGGGGGGGCCAATGTAGCAGATTGAAATGCCCGGTGAAATTGCTTGTTAATTTTTGGACACTGGTTGGGCTGTCTTTAGGGATGATATAAGTTCTAGAAAAAATATGTCTCCAATTGTTTCAAGTTCTTTATGGCGGCCATTTTGGATTTTCAAAATGGCGGATGTCGAAAACGTAAAATTCCATTATCTTGGCTTCTAAATGACCTAGAGTTTCGATTCTGGTGTCCAGTTGTACATTTTTGGGGATAGAGAATTGAATGAAACCTTCTTTAATAACCTACAAGGGATAAAAATAGGTTTTTATGGCACAGCCGAACCAGTGTCCAAAATCTAACTTAATGCACATCTATCTTAATTGTTATTTGTTATTTGTATGTTCCAGATTCGTGACCCTGAGCTATGATGGAGCCAAAAAGCAAGAAAACCAAGAAAGAAACTGATTTCACACTTTGCATTCAGTGCCAGGATCCCCAAGGTGCACTAGTGACTGAGCCAGCACTGGGCTCATATGCAAAGTTTCTCCAGTTCATCCAGGAGAGGGCACGATATGGTGATGCCGACTTCAAACAGATCAGCGAACGATTAAGCTGTTTCACTGCCACTGACTTGAGGAACAATAAAGCAAAGTGGCACCGGGCATGTTATGGATCTACATGCAACACTGCTCACCTGGAGCGTGCTAGAGTTCGCCACCAGAAAGCCTGCGAACATGGCGACACCCAGCATCTTCATAAGAGGTGTGGACGTCCTTCTTCTGCACCTGCCGCTGCAAGTACCTCAGGTTCTACGCAAGACGAGACTCTTCGCTTCACACGTTCATCATCAACTCCATTCAACAGAGACCTTTGTTTCTTCTGTCAAGAGGTCACTAAGGAAAGTGTACATGTTGTATGCACGTTCAACGCAGGTAAACAGCTGAAGAAAGCTGTTGAAGAAGGCAGCAACCACAAGTGGAAAGTTCAGCTGAGTGCTGCCATCAGTGCACATGATGCTCATGCGATCGACGTCAAGTATCATCTCCCATGCTGGGTGCAGAATGTCCAACGTGCTCCCAAGAGTGGGACATCAAGTGATGACAAAGAACACATACTGCAAGAAACTAATGTTATCAAAATAGCCGCAGACATTGAGTTTGTCAGCCTTGTTCGCTCTCTACTCCAAGCTGGTGAAATTCTCAACATGTCTAACCTGAAGTCGGTTTACTCCAGGATTCTTGACAATAATGGTGTGCACAATGTCCCATCACCTACTACCCAAGGCATGAAGGAGAAAATCAACTCTCACATTGATGACGTTCACTTCATGAAACCAAAACGTCGAAACGAGTCAGACTGTGTATTCTCCACTGCCGTGCGTGATGCAGCTGTCGAAGATGCAATGACGAAGACAAATGAAAAAAACATCAAACAACTGTTTGAGAGTGCCTCTGTTCTCCGCAGTGCCATTGCTTGTCAGAACAAGCACCCATGGCAATTTGAAGGAGAAATGAACACTGATGATGCTGAAAAGCATGTACCCAAAGTACTCTATGCTTTCCTCCGCTGGCTACTGGAAGGACCAGCCACGAGCATTGAGCCAGAGACTATGCGCTCAGCCACTATTCATCGAGATGTTATAACCATCAGTCAGAACATCATGTACGGCTACAAGTCAAAACGCCAAGTCACGTACAAGCCCAAAGAGCCAGATGCACCATTCCGCCATCGCTTAGAATGGCCACAGCAGCTTGCCGTTGCCATTGTAGTCCATCAGTCCACCAGAAACAAGAAGCTTCTGGATTTCCTGCATGGGTTCGGTCTGTCTGTTGATTATAGTCGGATCTTGCGGTTGGAGACACAGCTGGCCAACTCAGTCATAGAGTCTACGACAGAACAGGGTGTATACTTTCCAAGAACCATGCGCATAGGGACGTTTGTCTTCTTTGCAGTGGACAACAGTGACTTCAATGAAGACACACCTGATGGGAAGCGGACACTCCATGCTACAGCCTGGGCACTCTACCAACGACGGGAACATGCACCCTCCACAGATGAACATAGAACACTGACACTACATGACCGAAAGGCCAGACACCGCTCACTCAAGGTTCTGACTGCTCCAGACTTTGTTCCTTGCCAAGCACCAAACAAACAATCTGCCACAGGTACCACGTATAGCTTCAAGACACGGTCAAACCCAGATGTCACCAAGCCGTACTCTGCGACGGACACAGTGTGGCTACTTTCACGCACAATCACGCACAATCCTGAACATACTCCACCCCCTCCCAAGAAGGTGACTGTCATAGACGGCATGGCATTAGTGCAAGCAATGGGTAAGCCACAATGGGTCAAAACATGTGCCCAGTGGGCTGGCCATTTCAATGCAACACTGGACTGCAAGACCAACGGGTATGATGAAGTCCACCTCGTGTTTGACCGATATGATCTGCCAAATTCACTGAAAGAGGCCACACGGGAGAGGCGCCAAGGTGGCAAGCCGCCCACTGCTTACCACGTTCAAGACAGCACCCCGATTGGGAAACTGACAGCAAAACAGTTCCTGTCGCACACCAACACCAAAGATGAGCTAACTGTCTATCTGGCAAAGAAAGCTCTGTGTCACTTTGAGGGGACTACCAAGGTCTTCATCGTCACTTCAAGGCAGGATGTCTTCTCCAACTGCATGGATGTACAGCATCTCCGTAGCTCCCAGGAGGAGGCTGATACGAGGATCTTTCTTCACAGTCTAGATGCCGTCCGAAGAGGTGCAACACAGCTGTACATTCAGTCACCTGATACTGATGTATTCATCCTAGCACTCCACCGGTACCATGAACTATGCAAAGACACATACTTCATCACGGGTGTGGGGAACAAGAAGAGGCAAATCTCACTGGAACCAATAGTACATGAACTTGGTGTCAGGAAGGCTGCAGCCCTACCAGGATTCCATGCATTCACGGGAGCAGACCAGACTGGTCGGTTTGCCGGCAAGGGAAAGCTCACATGTTGGCAAGCCCTCAATAGGTGCTCTGTTGAGGTGGTATCTGCGTTTCATGACCTTGGGGCCTCTGAGGAGCTGAGAGCTGACACAGAAAGTGACATTGAGGCATTTGTATGCCAGCTGTATGAGCCTCGTACTACAGTTGTGGATGTGGGCAAGCTGAGGTGGAGACTGTTTACCAAGAAACAGCTAGAGGCACAGAAGCTGCCACCAACACGGGGAGCTTTACATGAAGCCATTGCTCGTGCACATTTCCAGGCCATGGTGTGGCATCAGGCTGATGTACCGGACCCCCAGCTTCCACAACCAACAGAACATGGATGGAGAGCAGAAGGAGATCAGCTGGTGCCCATCACAACCAAGGACCCTCCAGCCCCAGCTGCCATCACACATCTAATCAAATGTAACTGCAAGAAGACCCAATGCATGTCTCACTGCTCATGCAGGTCTCAGCATCTCAACTGTTCTGAGATGTGTATGTGTGGGGCAGATGAAGAGGTGTGTGGTAACACGGGTCAGGAGCGCCCCATGGGAATCGATAACACTGATGATGAGGAGGATGGAGATCCTTCAATGTAACAATGAACACTGCCAACTAAAAATATTGCACAAAGACATTATAAGTGTACATTTGAACACTAAAGTCCAGCCTTTATGTGATTTAGAAGTGAAAATGATGGAAAAAAATATATATATGTGTTGGCATAAGTGCGTGAAAATCCAAGATGGCTGCCATAAGAACCCTTTTGATCATATGTAGGTGTATAAATGTGTGTTTATTGGATTAAGTATCCGCAAATATGTACATTTGGACACCAAAATTAACACTCTAGGTCATTTAGAAGCCAAGATAATGACAATTTCGGTTTTCAACAAACGCCATTTTGATAATCCAAAATGGCCGCTATAAAGAACTTGAAAAAAATGGAGACATATTTTTTCTACAACTTCTATCATCCCTAAAGACAACCCAACCAGTGTCCACAAATTAACATTTGAATTCAACGGGAAAACATTGGCCCCCCCACTATTACTTTGGAGTTACTGATTAATTGAAAAGTAAGTTGGAAATGTTTGTGGGCATGCAGGGTGGGTTCAGAGTTATATTAAAGTCAAAAGTGGATGGTGATTATAAAATATGATTGAATTACTCAGAAAATTAGGTGGAGGTGATATAACTCCTTTGGTCGCAATTCAAAACTAACAATTCGCAGTTTTCTATGTAATATTATAATGGGATTTGAGGTGACATAGAGTTGAGTAGATAATAAATCCCATCATCGTAGCTATAAGTTATGTTTTCTTCGTTTAAATTTCTCCGTTTTCAGAGGGGCACTGATTATATTTAAGCATGTTCCTTTTTTAATTTTTGTCATGTAATTATTTGCCCGAACTCAATTAAGATCAGTTTGTTACTTTTTTCTTTTCTTTTTTGCAGTATGTCGAGCAAAAAAAGGAAGTGGTCGGAGGATTACGTGCGGTACGGGTTCACGTGTTTGACGGAATGGGACAGAAGTCAGCGTCCTCAATGCATGCTTTCCAATGTCAAGTTGAGCAACTCCAGCCTAGCACCAGCAAAACTACGGGAACACTTTTTAAAAAACTGCACGGCGAGGGGCAGTACAAAGACGCAACGCTGGATGAATTCAAATTAAAGAGAGTCCGATTCGATGCAAGTGCTACCTTGCCCACTCTCGGCTTCGTTCCAATTGACAAACTGATCCTCACCGCGTCGTATGAAGTTGCATACCTGATCGCAAAGCAGGGCAAACCGCACACCGTTGGCGAGACACTCATCAAACCGGCCGCGTTGAAGATGGCCAACATCATGCTGGGGAACGCTGCTGAAAACAAGTTGTTTCTCGTTCCACTCTCAAATGACACCATCAGATGCAGATTCGACGACATGAGCGACGACATCCTCGCCCAGGTTGTTGCAGATTTAGTCGTGAGCCCGGCGAAATTCAGCCTTCAACTCAACGAGACCACCGACGTTTCGAATTTGAGCCAGCTCATCTTATTTGTGCGTTATGTCAAAGGAGACGAGATCAAGGAAGACTTTCTGTTCTGCAAGCCTCTCACAACAATGACGACGAAGGCAGCTGACGTGAAGAAGCTTGTGGAAGACTTCTTCAGAAGCAACGGCGTCTCGTGGAACATGGTGTCTGCAGTTTGCTCGGACGGAGCTCCAGCCATGCTGGGATGCAACTCCGGTTTTGGAGCGCTGGTGAAGGCCGATGCACCACACATCATCGTCACGCACTGCGTCCTGCACAGACATGCACTGGCATCAAAAACCCTGCCTCCAAAACTTGCCAATGTTCTGAAAATCGTCGTTGAAACTGTGAATTACGTGCGAAGCCGTGCTCTGAATCATCGCATCTTCAAAGAGCTGTGCAATGAAATCGGCTCTGAAATTGAAGTCCTTCACTTAGTACAGCGGATAAGCTCTCATATTTTAACAAATTGTGCATTTTTTGAGAAAAGCATGAAATTTCTAGCATAGTTAGTATATACCATAAGGTTTATTTTCAGATGAGGAGGGAAGTCAGATTTGACCTCTGAGGACCGTGAGAGGTCAAATCCAAAATGGCCGCCAGTCCACCGGGTCTAATGTTCAAACGCGCTTATAGGTGTCATTTCCAACTAAATTGGGGATGCCCATTCATTTGGTGATACTTTTGAGATCGCCAGAACTCAAGGACATGCATTTAGGTCACGGTCAAGGTCAAATTACGTTAAATATCTATTTTTATGATACTGCAGTTGGAACTGCTATTGGAAAAAGTTCATTTGAACTTTTTAAAACCTAATTTTTTCAGGTACAGGGATAGGTGCAGAACACTCAAACACCAGAAATGATGAAAAAAAAGTGTTTACACTGCAAGGAATGATGCAATAACCTCTGAAAAAATAACTGTAATTAACCAAGTATGTCCACCAAAGCTTACATTAAATCAAGTGCAATGATGAAAATTGGTAATGATCTAAATCTAACAGTCTCCAGAACAGAAGCACAGTGCAGTGCACTTGAATGCAGCTTTGGCACACTTGCAGCGTCCAGTGCACCCTTTCTTGCAGCCACAGTCGATCAATTCATGGCACGATTTTGATGCTTCAGGAAGAGTGGTCCAAAGAGGCTGCCACCCAGTTGTCTCCTTTGTCCAGCCCCAGTAAGGTGGGTCTGGCATCTCTGGATCCATGACCAATGCCTGGTTACAACAGTTGGCCTGGTAGCAAGTGCGCTTGATGTGCTGCTTGAGTGTTGCCTGGGTTGGAGGAATGTTCTCTAGAGTTCTACACTTCTGTGTGAAGAGCTGCTTCCTGGCATCATTCACTTCCGTGCTCTCACTGGTTCGGTCGTACATCAGCACCACAAATCGTTCTAGCAGTAACATTGAGTCTTCACTGACCTCACTTGGCATGCCTAGGAGTTCATTGAAAGCATCATTCACCTCTGGGCATCCCCAATTTAGTTGGTAATGACACCTATAATGTTTTTCTACACTATCTGGTTCCAAAATTAAGCGCGTTTGAACATTAGACTCGGTGGACTGGCGGCCATTTTGGAATTGCCAGATGCAGGGCGGTGGAGTGAATGTCATCGAATCTGAAGAAAAGTTGAGCGCTTCCAGAAATAAGTTACCGTTGTGGAGGCGGCGAACAGAGAACGACAACTTCGCGAACTTTCCGCTACTGGACGAGTGCATGAGCGGGATCGAAGATGAGTCTGAAGTTGGATGCACTGCTGTACCGGGGGAGCTGAAGCAAGCAATTGCCACGCACTTGGATGAGCTGGGAAAGTCATTCGACGGCTACTTCCCCGACCAAGAGCAATACCCAGCATGGGTGCGGCAGCCGTTTACTTTCGACGTGGCAACGGCAGATGTCAACGACCAATACCTCGACGACCTCATCGAACTTCAGCAGAGCCAGACTCAACAACAACTCTTCAGCACAACAATGCTCTTAATAGTCCAGCAACTAAGCTAAATATAGCATAACAATTGTGCATTTTGTGAGGAAAGCACCAAATTTGGCACACTAGTAGACGATCATATTGTGAAAAGATCTGGATATTGGGCCATCTCAGATTCAGAGATTTGATTTTTGCAAGATTTGCAGATTTTGCAGATTTGCAAGCTGAGATTGCAACGCCAGGGACGGCCGACTCCTTCCTGCGAGCTGCCCACGTCACCCGCACAAGAAGAACTCATCAAATCACTGCAGCGGCACTGCACATCCTGCAACACCGTGCGTATGAACGCCACTGTATGACATATGCTGATGATGCAGAAGACCTGCCTGAGTTCGAAGACTGGTGTCACCAGAGAGGAGAAGACATTCCCAACTTTCAGTACTGGACAACTGTGCTGGAACTAGAGATGTTGGTACTGGTCTACGTGCGTTCTCTGCGGCAGGCTTCATTCACGATGTCCCTTGATGCCCTGACGGAACTGGTCCCATGGTTCCATGCCTTAGACCACACACACTATGCCAGGTGGGTCCCTGTTCACCTGAGGGACACGGTTGCACTCCCAATGAAGCACCCAGATGTAGCCAGAGAATTCAGGGCTGGCAACTTCACTGTACAGAAGACGAAGAAGGTGTTCTCTTCGATCCCAATCGAATCGAAATCTTGCAAAAATCAAATCTCTGAATCTGAGATGGCCCAATATCCAGATCTTTCCATAATATGATAGTCTACTAGTGTACCAAATTTGGTGCTTTCCTCACAAAATGCACAATTGTTATGCTAAGTTGCCCCACTATAACGTTTTGGTGCCGCCAAATGGAAGGGTATCCTCACATCGCTAGAATTTCCCTTGAGATGCTCACGTCGTTCGTTACAACGTATCCCTGCGAGCATGCGTTTTCGAAACTGGTGGACATTAAAACCAAGAAAAGGGGCAGTCTTGCATGCGAAAATTATATGAGGGTGGCCCTTGCCAAAACAAAACCACGCATTTCCCAGATCACCTCCCGAAAAGAAGAACAGAAAACGCATTAAGATGCAATTCTTCTTAATTTTTTTGTCAAATTTGAGGGGTTCCGCGAGTGTTCGGTGGGTTTCGTTGGGGTTCGGCGCCTTTAAAAAGGTTAAGAACCACTGGGTTAGCCTGTCGATCGTGACCCGAATACCTTGCGAGACCACGTGACCGGGAAGACCGGGGATTGAACCCTTTGCATTCCCACACCTTATTCCAATCAAGTGCGCCGAGCGGATCAGACGGTGTGGGTCGTGGTTTTACCCTGCGTGATCTACGGACCTATAAATCGAGCAACCGGATTTGGTTTCGAACGATGTTGGGCCAATGGATTAAAGATCGGACACGAGCAGGTCGAGAGGAAACAAAATGTACAGGTGTTTTATTCACATTCACAACAGTGTGTGTGTGTGTGTGTGTGTGTGTGTGTGTGTGTGTGTGTGTGTGTGTGTGTGTGTGTGTGTGTGTGTGTGTATATACGTATGTATGTGTGTGTGCATGCATGTGTATGGGTATGTATGTATGACTGCATGTACACTGCATTCAGAAAATATTCAGACCCCTTCACTTTTTTCACATTTTGTTATGTTGCAGCCTTATGCTGAAATCGTTTAAATTCATTTTTTCCCTCATCAATCTACACTCAATACCCCATCATGACAAAGAGAAAACAGCATTTTAGAAAGTTTTGCAAATTTATTAAAAAGAAAAAACTGAAATATCACATTGACATAAGTATTCAGACCCTTTGTTATGACACTTGAAATTTAGCTTAGGTGCCTCCCATTTCTCTTGATCATCTTTGAGATGTTTCTACACCTGGATTGGAGTCCACCTGTGGTAAATTCAATTGATTGGACATGATTTGGAAAGGCACACACCTGTCTATATAAGGTCTCACAGCTGACAATGCATATCAGAGCAAAAACCAAGCCATGAGGTCGAAGGAACTGCCTGCAGAGCTCAGAGACAGGATTGTGTCGAGGTACAGATCTAGGGAAGCCTACAAAAAAAATCTCTGCTGCATTGAAGGTTCCCAAGAGCACAGTGGCCTCCATAATTCTTAAATGGAAGGAGTTTGGAACAACCAGGACTCTTCCGAGAGCTGGCCGCCTGGCCAAACTGAGCAATCCGGGGAGAAGGGCCTTGGTAAGAGAGGTGACCAAGAACCCGATGGTCACTCTGGCTGAGCTCCAGAGATCCTGTGTGGAGATGGGAGAAACTTCCAGAAGGACAACCAGCACTGCAACACTCCACCGAACTGGGCTCCTTGTGAAATTTACCACATTTTGGTACCAAGGTCGATATACTTTGAATGAAGTATGGTCACTGTAATGACGTTTGAACTTTGACCTTGAGTCAAGGTCACTAAAGGTCAACAGAAAAAAATGGCGACATCATTTTTCCGATTAGTAGGACCCAGTAGAATACATTTATAGTGTTTGTCTAAAATTAACATGAACTGCACACGAACTTGAAATTGAGTACATAGGCCCCCCCCACTAATATATAAATAATGAAAATTGATGATTTTATGCAGCCTTGACCTTTGAGCTTTAGTTCTAAAAAAAAAAATCACCTTCTAGCATTTGATTGGCGAAACAATTCTGTGACCCAATAGGCAAGTTCTTCAAATTTCAGGTCAATTGGATGAAAATTGACAATTTATGCAACCATGACCTTTGACCATTAAAAAACAATCGGCTTGAAGCTTTTAATTGGTGAACCGATTCATTGACCCAATATGCAAATCTTACTATAATTCAGCAAATGTCTGTCTGTCCGTCTGTTCCCAGGTACCGCAAAAACGGCTAAACAGATCCTTGCAACTACAGACCAATCAGCCTGCTCCCAATTATCAGCAAAGTCATGGAATCCATCATTGCTTCGGATATGAAATCTTTCCTCTTCTCCAACGGCTTGATCTCTGATCATCAATTTGGTTTCAGACCAGGTCACTCAACTCTGGACATGCTGCTTCTGCTGTCTCAACAATGGATGGAGGTCCTCAATGCCAAACAGGAAATCAGAGCTGTCTCCCTCGACATATCACGTGCCTTCGATACGGTCTGGCACCCAGCTCTGCTCACCAAACTCTCCTCCTTTGGTATCCTTGGAAATCTCCATGCATGGCTTGCAGACTTCCTCTCTGGTCGTAGTCAACATGTGGCCCTGAATGGATTTCTCTCAACTCCCCTTCCTGTTCAAGCTGGAGTTCCCCAAGGCAGTGTTCTGGGCCCTGTGCTTTTTCTGGTCTTTATCAATGATCTCTCCGACTCTCTGGAAAATCCTCTCTATCTCTTTGCTGATGACTCCACTCTCTGCCGCTCCATTCCTCTGCCCTCAGATCGGCAGTCTGCAGCCTCCTCACTCTCTGAAGACTTGGACAAAATCACAGACTGGTCAAACAAGTGGAACATGTCTTTCAATCCTGACAAATCTCACACTCTTACTATGTCTCTCCGAAAAGATCGACTGGACAACCCTCCCATCTACTTTCTCAACAATCCTCTCCAAGAAGTTCTGTCGCTCAAGCTTTTGGGTCTCACTATCTGCCATGATCTTTCTTGGGAAAACCACATTTCCAAGCTGGCCTCCAAAGCCAGTCGCCGACTGGGCATCCTCCGTCGTGCGAAGTCCTTCCTCGGCACACCTGAGCTCCTCACCACATACAAGGCTTTCATCCGCAGCTCAATGGAATACTGTTCTCCCCTATGGGCCGGTGCTCCTGCCTCACACCTAGCTCGGCTTCACGCTGTCGAAACCAAAGCTTTCAGAATTATTGGAATCTCCCGCGATGAAGCTATCTCTGAGGGCCTTTCACTCACTCACCGCAGGCAGGTAGGTGGTCTTTCTGTCTTCTACCGACTCCTCTCAGGCCTTGCACCCCCAGCTCTCTCTGTGCTCTGTCCCCCAAATATTCCTACAGGTCGCACAAGATCTGCCAGCAACCCTCTGATGGTTAAACTGCCGAAATCTCGGCTCTCTGCTCACCTTCACTCTTTCATTCCTCTTTTCTCCCGCCTCTGGAACAAACTCCCTCACTCTTCAATCCCACTCGTCCCTCCAGGTCTTTAAAACAGCTGTTCACCACCATCTCTTATCTTCCCCCATCCAAAACCTTGATCTTTTCTACCCCCGCTAATTCACCCCAGATCCACCTTGTTTGAAATTCCAACTTCTTTCCTGGAAGTCCTGGCAGTGTCCATATGTTTTATACCTCTCCCACCCCCCCCCCCCCCCCTTCCCATGCCTCCCCCCCAATGCCCTCTCCCTCTCACAGATCTCTCGATGTCTCCATGTCTCTCGGTCCCTGCTCTCAAAATAATGTTGTGTTTGTTTCCTTCCTCCTCTCTCCCCATCTTGTCTACCGCTCCCGATGTTATATGTTTTATGTGTCGGTTTGTCTTTCTGTGTGATTAATGTTCGCTCTTTCACGAGCCTCGATCTTGTATACAAAAAAAACAAAAAAAAACCGATCGCAACGAAATTTTGGGTGGGTAATCCTGGGACCCCCTGGAGTAAAATAGGCTGTATTGTTTTTCCAATTTTTCCAATTAGGAATTTTTTTCCAATTTTCCAGTTTTACCAAATACGATGGAATAATATTTACCGATATGAACAGTGATGTGGCTTCTTTTTTTTTTTTTGTATACATAATCTAGGCTCGTGAAAGAGCTAACATTTATCACACAAACAAATCAAAGAGACAAACAAACAACGTATATAAAAAGGGGAGCGGTAGACAAGATGGGGAGAGAAGGGGAAGCACATATACACAACATTTGAGAGCAGGGACATCGGGAATGTGTGGGAGGGAGGGGGTTGGGGGGAGGCGGCGTGGGAAGGGGGGGGGGAGTTGGGAGAGGCATAAACACAAGGACACCAAGGACTTCCAGGAAAGAAGTTGGTATTTCAAAAAAGTGGATTTGGGGTGAAATTAGCGGGGGTAGAAAAGATCAAGGTTTTGGATGGGGGAAGATAAAAGATGGTGGTGAACAGCTGTTTTAAAGACCTGGAGGGAGGATTGGGATTGAAGATAGTGAGGGAGTTTGTTCCAGAGGCGGGAGAAAAGGGGAATGAAGGAGTGAAGGTGAGCAGAGAGTCTTGATTTTGGCAGTTTAACCATAAGAGGGTTGCAGGCAGATCTTGTGCGACCTGTCGGAATATTTGGGGGACAGAGCCCAGAGAGAGCTGGAGGAGCAATGCCGGAGAGGAGTCGGTAGAAGACGGAAAGACCACCAACCTGCCTGCGGTGAGTAAGTGAAAGACCCTCGGAGGTAGCTTCATCACCGGAGATTCCAATGATTCTGAACGCTTTGGTTTCAACAGCATGAAGACGAGCTAGGTGTGAGGCAGGAGCACCAGCCCAGAGGGGAGAGCAGTTTTCCATTGAGCTGCGGATGAAAGCCTTGTATGTGGTAAGGAGCTCAGGTGTGCCAAGGAAGGACTTCGCATGACGGAGGATGCCCAGTCGGCGACTGGCTTTGGAGGCCAGATTTGAAATGTGGTTTTCCCAGGAAATTCTACAAAAATTCTACTTTTATTTAAATTCTACAAATACTGTAGATTTTGATGATTTGCATGTGATATGATTTAACGGATGTTTATATAAATCGTTTAAAATTAAAAAAAGCCTTCAATTTCTGATATTTTGCCTTTTCATTTGGGCCTCCCAATTGAAGCCCCGCCCATAGGGCGGGTACCGTTGCTAGATATTAAAATTTCAGGTCAATCAGGTGAAAATTGACGATTTTATGTGACACTTACCTTTGACCTTTTGACCAAATTATAAATTTGTCTTCTCCATATTATCATAATAACGCTTTGTTGAAAATTTGATGACAAAACTCAAATGGAAAATTTAAATTTCAGGTCAATTGGATGAAAATTGATTTTAGGTGATGCTGACCTTCAACCTTTTGACAAAATTATTAGTTTGGCTTCTCCATATTCTCATAATAAAGCTTTGTTGAAAATTTGATGACAAAACTCAAATGGTAAATTGAAAAATGTCAGGTCAATTGGATGAAAATTGATGATTTATGTGACGCTAACCTTTGACCTTTTGACCAAATTATTAATTTGCCTTCTCCATATTCCCACAATAAAGCTTTTGTGAAATTTTTATGACAAAACCCAAATGGTAAAAAAAAGTTATGTGCCGGACAGATACACACACACAGACACACACAGACACACACAAGTGATTGCAAAATGCCATCTCCTGCTGCGCAGGGGACGGTCTAACAAGCCAAAGCCAAGTCTAACTGCAGCCTAAGTGCAGGATAATGATGCACTCAAAGCACTTGCTCAATTACAGGCTCAATATAGACCAAATCTAAAGCTCAACAGCATCTCCAGCAATCGAACAAATTTTCAAGCTACAAGTGTTACATTAAAAATAGAGGTCAGAAACTCGATGCCTCTATGCCTATAGTCAGTGTTCTTGTAGTTGTTTCATCCACTGGCAGCATGCCATTCAAGGAGCCACAACATATGTGCAGTGCACAACTTCTCTCGAATGTGCAGCGTACCAGACAGACTTGGTGGCCTAATGGTTCAAACGTCTGCTCCTAGTCTGGAAGTCGGGGCTTCGAACCCCAGCTGAGTCATATCAAAGACTTTAAAATTGGTGCATGCTGCTTCCTTGGTTGACGCTGAGCTTTAAAAAATGGATAAAGCGTGTGGCATAAAAAATGGGAACACTGATTCTCATCTACCATGCTCTGCTGCAGAGCATCGGAACTGACAAAGAAGTTTAGTGGTGAGGGTTATACTGGGTGGTTTGCCATTGCCTTCCCAGCAGAAGTTAGGGCAGACATTGGCCAAAGTCCTAGCGACAGCTCACCTGCTCTTCGTGAAGGAAACCGTAAAATATTTAACATCCACCAACCACCAAAAAATGACAGCAGATGGGACACCCACTTTAACATGGCACACACATTGATGAATCACCCTTCCTGTTGATGAATCACACTTTCTGTTGATGAATCACACTTCCTGCTGATGAATCACACCACTTCCTGTTGATGAATCACACTTTCTGTTGATGAATCACACTTCCTGCTGATGAATCACACCACTTCCTGTTGATGAATCACACTTCCTGCTGATGAATCACCCTTCCTGCTGATGAATCACACCACTTCCTGTTGATGAATCACACTTCCTGCTGATGAATCACACTTCCTGCTGATGAATCATCCTTCCTGCTGATGAATCACACTTCCTGCTGATGAATCACACTTCCTGCTGATGAATCACACTTCCTGCTGATGAATCACCCTTCCTGCTGATGAATCACCCTTCCTGCTGATGAATCACCCTTCCTGCTGATGAATCACACTTCCAGCTGATGAATCACACTTCCTGCTGATGAATCATCCTTCCTGTTGATGAATCACCCTTCCTGCTGATGAATCATCCTTCCTGCTGATGAATCACCCTCTGGGATGAATTTCCAGCTGGGCTGAGATTCAATCCCAGGCTAGACAGTTTAGAAGCAAGTGAGCTACCATCCTGCCAGCATATAAGGGGCCATGTAATCAATATAAATTAAAATGATTCACAGTTTGTGAAAGGGACACTCTACGAAGTGGAAGAAATCATGCATGGGAATTTCTCTGGAAATTCCATTGTGAACAAGAAGAAAAGGACATAAAATGTCATAGCCCCCGTGTTTTAGTAATTTTGCTGAACAGAGTTAAAGGCCGTCAATCGGCCAACTTTGGTCAGATTACAAAACAAAATCTTCTGCATATGTATACTCTCTTGTATTGTCTTTATGCCAAGTTTCAACAAAATCGGTCCATACATGTCGAGAAATGGCTGGGGACATGTTTAAGTAACAAAATGGCCGCCCGCCCGCCTTCTTGGATCTGATCTCGAAAGAGAATGACATGAATATGTAAGCTATGATTCGTTATCATCAGTGGGATACAAAACTATGATTCGATCTGATCTCGTTATTAAATGCATGTCCGAGAAATGGTTGAGGACGTCTTAATTATCGGGTTTTTTACAACTAAAATGGCCGCCAGTTCAAATTTGGCACACAGATAATGAATGATGGCTTACACATGCACGTCATTTCTTTTCGAGATCAGATCCAAGATGGCCGCCTGGCGGCCATTTTGTGATTTAAATGTGTCCCCAACAATATTATTTATTTAGCATGCATCGTCCGATTTTGTTTAAACTTGGCACCAGCACAATACATGACGCCATACATGTGCACCTCACTTTATTTTGCGATCTCATCAAAGATGGCCGACTGGTAGACTGGCAGCCATTTTAGTTGTAAAAACCCCGATAATTAAGACGTCCTCAAACATTTCTCGGACATGCATTTACCAATGTTGTTCAAACTTGGCACATATAATATAACGAATGATGGCTTACATATGTACGTCATTTATTTTCGAGATCAGATCCAAGATGGCGGACTGGTGGCTGGCCATTTTGTTACGTAAACACATCCCCAACCATTTCTCGAAATGCATGGTCTGATTTTGTTTAAACTTGGCATAAAGACAATACATAAGAGTATACTTCTGCAGAAGCTTTTGTTTTGTAATCTGACCAAAGATAGCCGACTGATGGCCTTTTACTCTGTACAGCAAAATTTCTAAAACCATGCGGACACCGACCTGACATTTTATGTCTTTTTCTTCTTGTTCAAAGAGACATCACATTATTCAATAAATCAGTAGGAGCAGGAAAAAAGATTTCGAGTGAAGGATATCAAGGCCGTGAGTTTATTTGATTAGCAATAATGACAAGTTTGTGTTCTCATTGTTTGCTTTTCATCATTTATGTAGTTTACGAAGATAAATGCGTCGCGATCGAAGGCGTACTTTCTTCATGCCTCCTTCT
Organism: Myxine glutinosa; assembly: GCF_964187855.1. Classification (NCBI taxonomy): domain Eukaryota; kingdom Metazoa; phylum Chordata; class Myxini; order Myxiniformes; family Myxinidae; genus Myxine; species Myxine glutinosa. Next base: position 38,613,060 of record NC_136264.1, on the reverse strand, counting down.
GCAAATAATAAGCAGCATTAGTCACTGTTATGCGACGATGATTCAGAATTCATTTATTTTTGATTCCTGCCTGAAATTAAGGATATGTTTACAAAATGTCCATCTGGCGTTTTGCAGGTCATCCATTGTATCATGGAGTTTGTCATCCGTCGGAGAGGACTTCGATCTGGCTGACGTGTCTAGTAGTACTTGTTTGTAGACCAACAAGTTGGCAATTGTGTGCCAGTCAAATTCTAGTGGAGTAGGCCATATAGGCACCAGCACATTTTGACCTCAATGAGTTGTTAAAGGAGATGCAGCTGATTTCCTCTGCAACAAATGTTTGCCCAGCTGCTTCAAAACAATGAACGGCACCAGCATTGAAATCTTTATTACCTACCATTAAATGCATGGTAAGATCCAAACACAAGATCCAAGTGAAAGACACCGAGGACAAGGCAAAAATGTACCATAATCTTATTCAATAGATGTGTGAAGAAATTTCGACAAAGATGGATATATCTGCCTAATTCATTCAAAACCAGAAAGGCACTCGACAGAACCCATACATCTGCCAGAGTGAACACTTTACGTTTTGTATCCCACTGATAGGCCGGATCTGGATTCGGATCTGAACCAACACCAAATCGGCTTGTTCTTGTTGTCGCTTACCGTCTCATCCAACAAGTTTTGTCATAACTCATCCACAACTTTTTGAAATATCATGTGATATATAGTTTTGGCCCTATCACTCAATGGTGAAGAAACGTATGATAATAGAGCAAATGTATATGGTTATGTATGTTTGTTTGCATATTTGTGAACAAAGCGTCTTCTTCTTCTTCTAATAAAAATAGCACCCAAAAACAGTCCGTGAACTCTTAATTGGAACTGTTGGAATATAGCTTTTGACCCTTTTGACTGCTGAGACCCCTCAGACCTTTGATGGCTCTTTAACGTCCCCAAAACCCTTAAGACCACCAAGACCCATAAAAATCCCAAAACACCCATAAAGACACAGAGGACCCAAAAGACCCAGAAGACCCTTAAAGACCCAGAGGATCCAAAGTCCTTTAAGTCCTAAAAGACCCTGAAGACCCTTAAAGACCACAAAGACCCTGAAGACCCAAAATACTGCGAAGACCAAAAAGATGCAGAAGACCCATGTAATCATGTTTCAATAGCATGTAATCAATAGATGTACTCATGTTTCAATCGAATGTAATTAATAGACGTACTCTGGTTTTAATTGGATGTAATTAATCAACGTAGTGAGGTATCAATGGTATGTAATTAATAGACATTTCAAGTTTCAATGATATTGTGGTGCTGTGCACACACGACTTGATTGCCAGAGAGGTAGGCCACAACGCGTTGGTACATACAGAGTCTTTATTAAGAGCTCGCACTTCAGCACTGGGAGGGCTCGAGCTTAGAGCCCGCATATATGTCCCGAGGCCACGCCTTGCCCCCGGGCGTGGCCGATCGGCCGATAGGCGGGGCATGCATTACAGTTCCCCACCTGGACGTTCGCGCCACCTGCTGGTGCGCTGAATTATTGTCCCTTGTGTCCGCCACACGCGCCCCCCCAGAATTCCCGCGCACCTGAAGGGTGAGTTTGCGGGGAAGCCGGATGACCCGGCCGAAACGCCCCCTGGCGATGCGTGCAGGGCTGGGGGGTAGCAGGACGGCGGGGCTGGGGGGTGCCGGGGGTCTGACCGCCGGGGGACGGCCTCGATGCGGAGGCAGAGCTGCTTGCGGGAGGTGGTCCAGATCGAGGTGGGCCGGCTTGAGGCGGTCCACGGAGACACGATCCAGGGCACCGCCGATGTTGATGGTGAAATATTTGTCCCCGGTCTCCAGCACACGGAAGGGCCCGTCGTACGGGGGCCGTAGCGGTGCCCGGTGGGTGTCGTGCCGGACGAAGACGTACTCCGCCGTGCGAAGCTCCGGGGCGACGTGGGAAGACGGGCAACCGTGGTGTGCCGTCGGCACCGGGGCGAACCTCCGGGCGGTCTCCTGCAGGGTGGAGCGCTGTTGCGCCGCGGACCAAGGAGCCGTGGAGTCGGGGATAAATTCGCCCGGTACCTGCAGTGGTTGCCCGAAGACCAGCTCTGCCGAGGACGCGCGCAGGTCGTCCTTGGGCACCGTCCTGAGGCCCAGCAGGACCCAGGGGAGCCTGTCGGCCCAGCTGCCATCGCGGAGGCTGGCCCGGAGCGCGGCCTTCATTGAGCGATGAAAGCGCTCGCACAGGCCATTGGCCTGGGGGTGGTAGGCCGTGGTGCGGTGTAGTTTGACACCGAGCCCTTGCGCCACCGCGCCCCAGAGCTCCGATGTGAACTGCGGGCCGCGGTCGGATGAGATGTCCGAGGGGGCACCGAACCGGGCAACCCAAGTGGCGATGAAGGCATGCGCCACATCAGCCGTAGATGTCGCCGCCAATGGCACACCCTCCGGCCACCGTGTGGTGCGGTCCACCATGGTGAGGAGGTGTGTGAACCCTTGCGAGGGGGGCAGAGGTCCCACCAAGTCGACGTGAACGTGGTCGAACCGACTCTCGGGCACCGTAAACGGGGCCAACGGGGCCTGGGTGTGGCGGTGGACCTTTGCGCGCTGGCACGCGAGGCACGTCCTGGCCCAGTCGCGGACGTCCTTCCTGAGGCCATGCCAGACGAACTTCGCCGCGACGAGCTTCTGGGAGGCCTTCGTGCCCGGGTGGGACAGGCCGTGGATGGCGTCGAAAACTGGGCTCCGCCAGCCAGTGGGCACGATGGGGCGAGGCCGGCCGAGGGAGACGTCGCATAGGAGGGCCGTGCCCGTGGCGTCGAACGGCACCTCGGTGACGCGGCTGCCCGTGACGGCGGTCCGCAAGGCCTGGACGCCAGGGTCGGCGGACTGGTCCTCCGCCATCCGGGTATAGTCGATCCCGAGGTGGACCGCGTGCACGACGGACCGGGAAAGGCAATCCGCCACCGGGTTGTCTTTACCCGCCACGTGACGGATGTCCGTCGTGTACTCAGACACGGCAGAGAGGTGACGCTGCTGCCGTGCCGACCATGGCTCGGCGACCTTGGCCATCGCAAACACACGGGGCTTGTGGTCGACGAAAGCCATGAACGGGCGGCCCTCGAGCAGATGGTGGAAGTGTCGGACCGCCAGGTGGAGCCCTAGCAGCTCGCGGTCGAAGGTGCTATAGCGGCGTTCGTGCGGGTGAAGCTGCCGGCTAAAAAACGCCAGCAGCTGCCAAGCACCACGCACCCACGGCTCGTGCACCGCGCCCACCGCGTAGTCTGACGCGTCGGTGGTGAGGGCGATCGGTGCATCGGGGCCGGGTGCGCCAGCATGGTGGCGTTGGCCAGGGCCAGCTTTGCGCCCGCAAACGCCACGGCCATCGGCTCTGACCAGGCGACGTCACCTTTGCCCGGCTTGCCCCGGAGGGCCTCGTGCAGGGGGCGGAGGAGCTGGGCGACGTGGGGCACAAAGCGATGGAAACATTTACCATGCCCAGGAATTCCTGGAGCCCCTTGATCGTGCGGGGGCAAGGGAAATCCCTGACCGCCTCCACCTTGGCCGGTAAAGGGACGGCCCCATGCCTGGTGATGCGGTGCCCCAAGAAGTCGATGATGGCGATGCCGAAATGGCACTTTGCGGGGTTGATGATTAGGCCATGCTGGCCCAGGCATTCGAAAAGTGTGCGGAGGTGGAGCAGGTGCTCCTCCCGGGACGCGCTCGCGACTAGGATGTTGTCCAGGTAGACGAAGAGGAAAGGTAAGTCGCGCAAGACGCTGTCCATAAGCCGTTGGAACACCTGGGCCGCATTCTTCAACCCGAAAGGCATTCTCAGGAACTCGAAGAGGCCGAAAGGGGTGATGACGGCCGTCTTCGGGACATCGCCCGGTTGTACGGGGACCTGGTGGTAGCCCCGGATGAGGTCCACCTTGGAAAACACGGTCGTGTTTGCCAACCGGGCGGAAAAGTCCTGGATATGCGGGACTGGGTAGCGGTCGGGGGTGGTGGCATCATTGAGCCGGCGGTAGTCCCCGCACGACCGCCATCCCCCGCCGGGCTTCGGCACAATGTGCAGAGGGGAAGCCCAAGCGCTGTTGGAGCGCCGTACGATCCCCAGCCGCTCCAGTGTGGCGAACTCCGCTTTCACCACCGCGAGCTTTGTGGGTTCGAGTCGGCGTGCCCGGGCGTAGACCGGCGGCCCGACTGTGGGTATTTGGTGCTCCACCCCATGTTTAACGGCCACCGCTGTGAAGGTGGCCCGCGTCCGCGTGAGGGCCGGGAAACTGGCTACGAGGCGGGTAAAGTCGTCCGCTGCCGGAAGCGTGCAAACTAAACTCGCTCAGTGAGCCGCTCAACGAGCCGCTCAACGAACAAGCGAGCGAGCTGAAGGTTTCGGCCTGTACGAGACGTCTGCGCTTCACGTCGACCAACAGCCGATGCGCACATAGGACGTTCGCGCGAAGCAAAGCCATTGGCACGCTGGCGGTCACGAACGACCATTGAAAGCGCTGCCCTCCGAACCACAGTGAGAGGCAACGCTTCCCGAATGTGCGGATGGGTGTACCGTTGGCAGCAAGCAAAACGGGGCCCCGGCCCGCGGTTTGCTTGTCGGATGCGGAGGCGGGGAGGACGCTTACCTGCGCTCCTGTGTCGCAAAGGAAACGGCGCCCGGACAAGGTGTCCGTGATGAACAGGAGGCTGCCGGAATGGCCGATGCTCATGGCCGCAAGTGAGCGCCGGTCGTTTCCTGACCCGTCAAAAGAGCACGGCGGGCGACACGTTTTAGCCTGGCGGCCAAACCTGGCATGGTAGTAGCACCATGTTTGCGGCGGTAACGGCCACGGCGGCCGTGCCAGCGGCGGTGGTGGTGGCGGCGGCGGTAGTGGATGGGCGTAGCAGCGGCCACGAGGGATGCCGGGGGCGCTGGAGCCCCCGTGCCGGGATCCACTACGGCAGCACCGTACACCGACCGCGTGTCGCAGGCCGCGAAATACTTGTCGGCTTCTCCAGCCAGGGCGCAGGGTTCCTTTATTTTGGAACCGGCCAGCGCGAGGCATACCTGTGCAGGTAGCTGGCATAGGAAAAGCGCCCGGAATAAGAAATCCGGGGGCTGGTCTCCAAGCAGGGACAGCATGGAATCCATCCGGACGGATGGTCGTGTGTCGCCGAGGACGGGAAGGTCCAGGAGGCGGTCGGCCCGTTCGATCTCCGTGAGCCCGAACGTGGCGATGAGGAGGCGTTTGAGCGCCTCGTACTTGTTGTCGCCCGTGGGCGCCGAAGGATGGACACGACTCAGGCGGCAGTGCCGGGCCCGAGGGCGGTGACCACGTGGTAGTACCGGGTCTCGTCCGCCGTTATGCCTCGGAGTTGGAATTGAGCTTCGGCTTGCAAAAACCAAACGTCGGCTTGGGCTTCCCAAAACTCCAGGAGTTTGACTGCGATGGCGTTGGTAGCCATGGCACGTTCAGTGGTCAGCAACGGCTGAACCAATCGGGGTCACCAGTGTGGTGCTGTGCACACACGACTCGATTGCCAGAGAGGTAGGCCACAACGCGTTGGTACATACAGAGTCTTTATTAAGAGCTCGCACTTCAGCACTGGGCGGACTCGAGCTTCGAGCCCGCATATATGTCCCGAGGCCACGCCTTGCTCCCGGGCATGGCCGATCGGCCGATAGGCGGGACATGCATTACAGTTCCCCGCCTGGACGTTCGCGCCACCTGCTGGTGCGCTGAATTCTTGTCCCTTGTGTCCGCCACAATATATTTAATTATTATAATGGAGCAAATGGTTGTGTCTGCATATTTGTGATCAAAATGTCTTCTTCTTCTTCTTCAAATTGTCTTTAACAATTCCATCGTGTTATTTATATATTTAAAACTAACATAAGAAACACATTGGTGACTTATCTGTATTAATCAGCGCTACTATTTTTTGTTACTTGGGGCAAGTGATATGGGAAAAATAAAAGGTACGCCATAAAAACCCAGCCGGAAGTCTAAGGGAGGTGGTGTAATGGGGGCACATCTGCTCTGTGAGGTTGGAAGTACGACTTTCCCATCCAGTTTTTCATAAATTTGTATTGACCTTCCCTGCCAGCTCTAACTGATAATTTAAAATAAATATATATTTGTACTCAGTGACTTTTTATTTACACGTGTTGGGTTCTGATTTCTGATGTACAGTATATATTCAATCAGGGCACAAAATATATTTGGCCGCTCTCCCCCACTATCCCACCACCATCCCCCCCAGCACCATCCACCCCATCTCCCCTCCAGCACCATCCACTCCAGCACCATCCACTCCAGCACCATCCACTCCAGCACCATCCACTCCAGCACCATCCACCCCATCTCCCCTCCCACCACCATCCCACCCCAGCACCATCCACCCCTCCCACCACCATCCCCCCCCCCCCCCCCCCAGCACCATCTCCCCTCCACCATTCCCCCCACCCACCCAACGACACCCAATCCACCATCACCACCACTAACCCCACCCGCCATCCCTCACTCCCTGAGAAAGCAGGCATGGTCAAAGATGCCTATCCATCTGAAGCTATATGTGGTGAGGTGCTCCGAGCCACGCTAGTCACTTAAAAACAAATAAAAAAATTCTCATATCTGGATCCGTGTTCCGATCTACACCAAAATCGAATGTATTCGTCTTCGTCACACAACCAACGTGTCCACCAAGTTTCAGCTTAATCCGTCCGCAACTTTTTGAGATTTCGTGCTATATATCGTTTTTTACCATATCTCTCAATGATGAAAAATCACTCAAAAATTCTCAGATCCACATCCGGATCTTCACCAAAATCTAATCATTGCATCCTTGCCACATACACTACCTCTCCACCAAATTTCATCCGAATCTGCCCACAACTTTTTGAGATATATTGTTGACAGACAAACAAACAAACAAACAGACTAGAAATCGGTCAGAGACCGAGGACTTGCCAGAATGTACTTTTTTATCGGCCATTTTGTTAGTAAAAAACCATTTTTGACCTTAAATTTGACCTTTCAAGGTCACTAAAGGTCAAAGCTCATGGTGCTAAATGAAATGTCGTATGTAACTTCCTATATGTCAGTAACAGTAAGTGTATGCATATCTCTTGTACTTTTAGAGTTATAGTGGTTTGAAATATATTTTAAATGAAAACTCGACCCCCCTGATTTCACCTTTTGGGTGACCTTGAGCTTGACCTTGGGCCTAGAGAGTTAAAAATTGGGCACAGTCTATTCCAGGGCAAGGCAAATATGTGTGTAAAGTATGGCGATGCTATGTGCATTGATGTAGATGTAGTACTGCGCACAAACAGACAGACAGACAAACAGACAGACAAACCAAACAACCAACATACTTGCCGGAATCTATTCCGGCAAGTAACAAGAAGGCTATGACCAAAACCAGCTATGACGCTTTTGTTAACGCTCAGCAGCTATTCCAACTATGACGAAAATCGAGAGAAACAATAATTGATTGATTAAATTATTAATTGTGTAATTAAAATAAATGAATAATAATCGTAAAATAATAAATTTATGAATCAATTGGCTAATACCATACCAAAACCACCACTGCTTCATCCGAATCTGTAACTTTTTGTTACATTAAATTAATTAAGTAGTGAATTGAAAAAGATATATAATTAATCGATTAATTGATTAATCAATAAATCAAAATACCATTCACAGTCAAATCACTTGGTCATTGTCATGTCCAAATATCAGCTTCCTAGCTCAAAAGGTGCCTCAGATATTGCCCAGACAATAAATAAACAAGAAGACGTCATGCAGAGCACGATGCATGCAAAATCCACTCCCTCCCCCCAAAAACAGGTTGCCATTGGTCCATCAAATTGTCCATTTCATCAAGATTTAAATTGATGATCTTAATCAAAGCTCGGGTCAATCGGATGAAAATTGATCATGTTTCGGATGAAAATCGATTTTAGAAGTTTGAACTTGAGTTGACCATTTGACCTTAACCCGGGAATGCATGGCCTGGGTTCAATGAAGCCTGATGCTCATATAATGCCTTTGAGCCATGCATCCTACGGTTAAAATAGTTGGTTTCCCAATTCAATGAGGCACAATGCAATTGCCGTTCACTTTTCAAGTCATTCGGATGAAAATCAACGATTTTTCAGATGAAAATTGATGATTTTAGAAGTTTGAACTTGTGTTGACCTTTGACCTTTTGACCTCAAAATAGTTGTTCGCAATTCAATAATGCACTATGGCTATGTAATTGCTGGTTAAATTTCAAGTTAATTGGATGAAAAGTGATGATTTTTCAGATGAAAATTGATGATTTTAAAAGTTTGACCTTGAGTTGACCTTTGACCTCAAAAATAGTTGGTTTCCCAATTTATTGACCCAATATGCAAATGCTGTTCAATTTTCAAGTCCATCGGATGAAAAATGACAATTTTTGAAATTTGACCTCAAGATGACCTTTCACCTTTCACCTCAAAATCAATCAATAATAATAAATTTATTTTATATAGCGCTTTTCAAGAAGCCCAAAGGCGCTTTGAAAATGGGCTTCTTCTTCTCCTTATGACCAACTCTACCATCTGGTGAAGTTTTGTGAAGATCAGTTTTAAATTGTGACCTGTAGGTGACTGCCAGTCAGTCAGACAGACAGACAGACAGACAGACAGACAGCAAAACGTACAAGACCAACCAATATACTTGAAAAATCTTCGACTTTGCAAGTAACAAACAAACGAAGTGAAAACCGAGTACTCCCTTTCAGCGCGCGTTATCGCCGGGGCCCCTTCGGTGCCTGGCGATGACGTCATGCAGCGCTTGGAGATGGAATAGGAAAGAAGCGGTACACAATTCTTTTGTGAAGATGTTTTAAAAGAAAACAGACGTCAATGGCAAAGATTACAGACCTTTGAAGAAGCAAAGATGATATCAGCATCAGTATTGAACAGAAACAAGGATATATCGGGAGATTATGGAGTCTGACTGTTGCCTTGCCATGGCCAGAAAAACACAGAGGTTATAGGGACCAGCTCAAAGTATGGACGGAAGCCGAGATGCACCACAATTTAACAAGCTGGCGTTTGAAATATGAGCGCGTCCAAGGGGCACCTTAGCTAAGGAGTGTGCCCTAGTAGTTTCATTGCTTCTATTATTTGATATTTGAAGGCCAATGTGAAACAGTGAAACGTGTTGTTGTGAGTTCAAGGGGAGGCCAAGGGGAGGACAGCAGTTAGATGTTTCACGTGGGTGATCCGATTTATTAATTACCTACACCACCTAAGGTTTTAATTACCTACCACCAAAGGTTTTAATTAATTACCTTAGTGTACCAAAATCACCTCTGTCTGTCTGTTGTACTCTGCCTCTCCCTATTCCATCTCCAGATGCTGCATGTCGTCGTTGCTGGGCACCGATGGGGACCCGGTGATGACGCGTGCCAAAAGAGGGTACTGTACTCAGTTTGCACTTCGTTTGTTTGTTTGTTACTTGCAAAAATCTAAGATTTGACTTGCAAAAATCGATGTTGCGCAAAGGACATCAAGGCGGTACACGAGTTCTTGGCACATTCGGCTCACCATGTTTGTGTCCACCAGTGTGCATGCAGCTGTGATCCGAAAACGAAGATTCTACAGCTTTGCCACCTTGGTGTTGTAGACAGCATCTTTGAGAAACTCCCACAGAAAATAAATCAAGGGGGTTATGTCTGTTGACCATGGGGGCCAGGCGGTTGGTCCATCTCGGCCAATCCAGTGACCTGGAAAATTTTAATTCAGGATGGCTCAAACGACTAAGGCCCAATGAGGGGGAGCACCGTCCTGTTGAAAAATGATATCGTGTTGCAGGTCTTCAATCTGTGAGAAGGCGAAACATTACAATGTGTTGATGTAAATTGTTGAGGTCACTGTATCGTCTGCCAAGAACAACGGACCCACCAAGTGGTCTTGGAGAGGGCCACACCACACATTGACCTTTGCACTATCGCATTTGTATTCAACTAGGGCATGCCCGTACTATATATAAGCTAGGACGTGCCCGTACGTGGGTGCCCGTTCCTTGCCAAAAAAAAAAAAAAAAAAAATTTGTGTAGGGGTGTGTGTGTGTAAACATCCTAGGGCGTGCCCGTACGTGGGTGCAAAAAAACATGCGTGCAAACAACAACAACAAAAAAAAACTTTGAAACCACGTGGCAGTAACGACCACAGAACCCCCCCCCCCTCTATTTACATGAATGGTTTGGTCCATTCGCAACGACCACAGAACCCCCCCCTCTATTTACATGCAATGGTTTGGTCCATTCGCAACGCCAAAGCGAACGGCGAACGGCTAAATCGCCATAGCTCGGTAAGTACTTGTCCGATTAATTTCAAACCTTGAAAAGGCACATCCTCGGGTCCCCAGCAATATACCTGGCAAGTTTAAAGTATATCGGACCCGTGGTTGTCGAGAAACAGCGGTCACAGACAAACAAACAAACGTACAAACGTACAAACGTACAAACGTACAAACGTACAAACAAACACACAGAGATTACTGGAATTATAGATAGATGACCACGTGGGGATTGCAGAGCCCTAGATCCTCACGTTGTGCTGATTGACCTTCCCCAACACATGAAAGGAAGCTTCGTCTGTGAACATGACCTTTTCAGGTAATCTTTGTCATCCTCTAGGTGACTGAGCATTTCCAAGGCAAACACCTTGCGTTTGGGTCCGTTGTTTGGTTTGAGTTCCTGCAGAATCTGCACCTTAATTTCAGTCTTTTATGCAAAATCCTGTGTACAGTGGTGGTTGGTAGTCCCAGTTCTCTGGATGCATGTCGGATTGATTTTCTGGGACTTTGTTGGAATGATTCACGCAATCGTTCAACGTCTGCTGCACTTGTGCTTGGTCGACTGGTACTTTTCTGTTTCTGACAACTTATAGTCTCCTTAAACCCCTTGTACGACTCTCGAATACTAGTCCACGATGGTGGATTCCTTCCATACCTTGTACGGAAATTACGCTAAACTTGTGTGTCGGATCTAGTCTCAATGAACCATTCGACGCATTGAGCTTTCTCCGGTGGAGTCGCCATTTTCTTTTACATTAAACCACCAGACCTGAAAATAAGGAAAACTTTGAGTTTCTGTATCATAATCAAACAAAGGGTTTGGTTATATCATGTGTGGTACTAAATATATTAATAACCAAAGTTGTCCAGGTTTTTTTGGAACATGCTGGATCTCTTTCTGCATTTTGCTTCTGGCTCTCTGCTTTGTATTTTGCCAAGTTCTTGCAAAGATCAACTTGCAGCAGATTAAATACACTCAGCTCGCTACAAACTTAGTGTTAGATGCTGCCTTAAAAGGTTTCATTTTATAAAACAAAGGTCAAAGATTGTGAAAGAACAAGTCAACAAAAGGTGAAGGGTCAACGGTTCTGTGCAAATGCATAGACACGTCATGGCAAATTTCAACATTCTTATCAGGATTTGCTAAGTTGACTGTTTTAAACTGCTTGCACTTGAGGGAATCTAATCTTTAGAAAGATTGAGGTTCATGGAAATAGCTGCATTACACTGGGGACAAGGTTAATGTAAAAATTCAGGGCAAAATACCCTGGTCCACTCTCACAAACGTTTCTCCAATTGTGAATATTTGTAAATACTGTATGCGGCGACACATTCTCGGCCCTAACCATGTTCATACTCTAGATATAAGGTTTGGTCTCAAAATATTGATCCTGCGATTTATTATTTTAAAATTCTACATTTTTTGACCACTCATTTATTACTTTTATATTTGCTTTGCTGAAACCTTCACATCAGTTTAAGCTTGTAACATAACACATAAACATTCAAGACTTCAGCAATAAATATTCTCATTAAATTGTTTTCAGATCTCCCTGATAAACATGAATCATTTGTCTGATTGTAATTCCTAATCGAGCACTTTCAGTTACCTTAGATCAATTTGCTCAAATTTATCAGTTGATTCCTTAAAACTGGCAAGTGCTCTCTCTCTCTCTCTCTCTCTCTCTCTCTGGTCTACTGCTGATTGGCATCATTTCAAAATAACATGACACAAGTTATTACAAATTTGATAAAACCCAGTCTCTCACTGACTTTCCAAACAGCCATATGGTTCATTCCCATTCCACAAACTCACTCACTAAAGCTAAGGTTTTATATTTCGTATCTCAACTGAAAACAACTCTTCCCACATATGAAGGCTTTGTTTTCTGTCAACAACAAACCGAAAAACGGTTTTTCCACTGCATCCATGTGTATTACCAGCCAAGTAATATGAGACGTTCGAAATGACGGATTAATGCGAACGTGGCCTCCTTCAGCACATGCGCTGTGTGCGTTTTCAGTGACTCGGTTCGGCTCACCGGGAACTTTTAACCTGCCGTTGCTAGCACAAATTATGTAAGAGAAATAGTCTTTTCACATAATTTCAGCATCCAAACGAAAGCGTACAATTTCAAAATTGTCAACAATAATTGTTGTTTTCCTAGATGCAAATTGGACTCACGGAAATATACGAAATACGAGAAATATCCATGGATGAGACCGAGAGGTGTTGAGTTCCTATTATTTCCTGGTAAATAATACAAGCGGGTGGCTGCAGTGGATATATCAAACACACACATACTTCTCCTTTTACCAATATATGCAAAAATGTAGTATAACCTAACAATTTTTTTTTTTTTTACAATGCCATTCATATCCCATACAGCTCCCTTTCACTCACCCTTCACCGCCCAACCCCCAACCATTTCAAACTTACATTCTACAGTGCTTGCAGAAAGTATTCACACCCCTTGACTTTTTTCACATTTTGTTGGGTTACAGCCTGAATTTAAAATGGATTAAATTGAGATTTTTTGGCAATGAGCGACACAAAATACCCCACAATGTCAAAGTGAAAACATGTTTTTAGAAGTTTTACAAATTTATTGAAAATCAAATACAGGAATACAGTCAACCCTCGTTAATCTGGACTACTTTGTTCCCAGAACCCAATGTCGGATTAGCGAGATTGTCGGATAAACAATTTTGCTGATTAGAGGGATAAAATGAATGGCGGACATCTGTTCCTGGATGTTTTGGTCAGATAGCGAGATTCACGGGTTAAACAGGGTCAGATTAACGAGGGTTGACTATCTAATTACCCTCGCCAGAGGAAAGGGTATTGCATTTGAGTCCATTTGTTTGTCTGTTTGTCTGTTTGTCCGCACAGAATAAATATGATTTTATTCTGTGCGGACCGTTGGTCCGGTTGACAGGAAATTTTCACCATAGGTGCAACTCCACCTGTGGAATTTTTTAATGATAATTATGATGTCATAGGTCACGTGGTTCAGCCGCCATCTTGGAAAAATCGGAAAACTTTGCACCTCTATATCTCGGAAAGCACTGAATAGAAAAAATTGAGACATGGCTCATTGTAAAGAACTCTCCATGTGGAATACAAACAACAACAACATGCATTTCAAAGGCCATTTTCCCTACTAGAGCGGGGGTTAGCCTTGCGGTCCCCATGACAATCTTCTCCATTTTGCCCTATTTTCTGCATCTCTCCTTGTTAACCCCCTTGCCCGCATTTCTTCTTCCACCATCTTGAGCCAAGTCTTTCTCGGTCTTCCCCGTCCTCTACTTCCTTCTACATTCATTTCCATCACTCTTCTCAACCAGTCACTTTCATCCTTCATCAACACATGACCAAACCATCTCAACCTGTTCCTCTTCACAGCATCAATCACAGGCTCTATTCCCATCATCTTTCGCAATTCATCATTTGTCTTCCTCTCTCTCAACGATACTCCGCACATCCGTCGAACCATTCGCATTTCCACCCTTTCCAACCTTCGTTGCTGCTCTACGTTAATTACCCATGTCTCGCTCCCATAAATCATAACACTTCTCACACATGCAGCATACACCTTTCCCTTCAGCTTCAACGACACTCCCCTCATCATCAGCACGCCACTCAGTTCCCGAAACTTCTTCCATGCACATCTCACTCGAGCAACCGTTGCCGAGTCTGATCCACTTTCTCCATTCAGCATGTCTCCGAGGTAGCAAAATGTTTTCACACCTTCCAGCTTCACGCCGTCTCCAAGATCGAACTCAACATTTCCTCCATCTGCAGCTCCCTCTGTGCACACCTTACATTTGAATGTAGCTGCCGCACTGGTTAATGACCCTCTCAGACCACTACATTTTTGATGAACCCACTCAGTGCACATTGTACATTGAATGGAGTTCACTCCGACACCCTTTCTACACACAGCACAGGGCCACTTCCCAGTTCTTTCCACCTCACCACATGCTTTACCACTTGCCATCACCTTCGTCTTTCCGATATTCACCTTCAGACCTTTTGTCTCCATACATTCCTCCCACTTGTTCAGCTTTTCCTTCAGTCCATCCATACTTTCCGCAATCAACACCAGATCATCTGCATACAGCAACTCCCACGGTAAACCCTCCTTTACGTTCTGAGCCAGCACCTCCATCACAGCTACAAATAGTAGTGGACTTAGTACCGACCCCTGATGCACTCCCACCTTCACCTCAAACTCACCACTGTTCCCGTCCTTCGTCCTTACAGCTGTGCGCGCTCTTTTGTGCATTGCCATCACTACTCTGATCAACCATTCCTCCACTCCTAACTTCCTCAATGCCCATGTCAATACTTTGTGTGGAACCCTATCGAATGCTTTCTCCAGATCGACAAACCCAAGAAACAACTTCTTCCTCTTCTCCATGTACTTCTCCTGCAACTGCCTCACAATGAAAAGCACGTCTGTCGTTCCTCTTCCAAACTGCATTTCGTCGATCTTCACTTTCTTCCTTATCCTCCTCTCCAACACCCTTTCCAATACCTTCATTCCATGCTCCAATAACTTTATCGCTCGGTACGAGCCACACTCCAGAGGGTCACCTTTCCCCTTGTATAGAGGGACGAGGGTACTCAGTTCCCAAGCCACTGGAATGCGGCCTTCTTTCACCACCAGATTACAGATCTCTGTCATTCTCTTCACACCCCAACTTCCTGCTGCCTTCAACATATCTCCCACAACTCCCGTCGGCCCTCCTGCTTTTCTACCCTTCATTGCTTTTATCGCTTCCTCAACTTCCTTCTCAATTATCTTCTCTGCCGGTCCTAAAACTGGGTTACTCTCTATGTTGCCATCCCATTCATTCTCTGTATTCAACAGCAATTCCATATATCTTTTCCATCTTCCTTTAATTCCATCTGGGTCGACAACGATTTGTCCCACTTCATCCTTCAAGCAACTCACTCCCATCACATCACACCTCTCTTTCGCTATCTGCTTTGCAATCCTGAATACTACTTTCTGACCCTCTTGCGAATCCAAGCGTTCTCCGAACATTTTCCTTCATGCCTCCTGCGCCTTTGCTACCTCTTTCTTTGCAGCCTTTGCAGCCTTTCCTTTCTTCCATTTTATGGGGAATAAAATATGTTAATGATGATGTCATAGGTGCCTCCATTATGACGTATTAATTCGACTAGTACAAAACTTCATCCTATCAAGATGAATTTTTTTGTCATGTAGGCATAAATTGGTGGAGAAAAACCAAAATGATGACGTCGCCGGTCACGTGGTTCGGCCGCCATCTTGGGAAAACCGAAAAACTTTGCACCTCTATATCTCCGAAAGTGCTGAATAGAAAAAATTGAGACATGGCTCATTGTAAAGAACTCTCCATGGGGAATAAAATATGTTAATGATGATGTCATAGGTGCCTCCATTATGACGTCATAATTCGACAAGTACAAAACTTCATCCGATCAAGATGAAATTTCTTGAGCGTCATGTCGGCATAAATTGGTGGTGAAAAAAAAAATTATGACATCGATCACGTGGTTCGGCCGCCATATTTGTTTTAACACAAAAGCCTTAAAAACCACTGAAAATACATCCTGGCGAGGGTTAGCAATCTCTGATTGCTCTTTTTCTTGTTTATGCAAGTATTCAGCCCCATAGGTCAATACTTCGTAGAAGCACCCTTGACAGCAATTACAGCTTCGAGTATTCTTGGGTATGTCTGTATCAGCTTTGCACATCTGGATTTGGGGAGTTTTTCCCATTATTCCTTACAGATTTTCTCAAGCTCTTTCAAGTTTGATTGGGAGTGTCGGTGAACAGCAATCTTCAAGTCTTTCCACAGATTCTCAATGGGATTCAAGTCTGGGCATTGACTGGGCCACTCAAGGATTTTCACGTTCTTCTTCTGAAGCCATTTCAGTGTTGCTTTGGCTGTATGTTTCTGGTCGTTATCCTGTTGGAATGTAAATCTTCGCCACAGTCTGAGGTGTTTTGCATGCTGAAGCAGGTTCCTCTCAAGGATTTGCCAGTATTTGGCTTCACCAATTGTTCCCTCTATCCATACATGTCTCCCAGTCCCTGCCACTGAAAAGCATCCCCATAGCATGATGCTGCAATCACCATGCTTCACGGTAGGAATGGTATTGGCGGGAGCTGTGCTTGGTTTCTGCCAGACATAGTGCTTTGCATTAAATTCAGGCCAAATAGTTCAATTCTCATTTCATCAGACCACAGAAACGTTTGTCTCATGCTCTCAGAGTCTTTCACATACCTTTTTTTGCAAACTCCAGGTGTGCTGTCATGTGCCTTTTTATCACGAGTGGCTTCGTCTGACCACTCTCCCATAAAGCCTAGATTTGTGAGGTGCTACAGAGCCTGTTGTCCTTCAGGCAGAGTCTCCCATCTCAGCCAAGGGATTCTGTAGTTCTGTCAGAGTTCTCATTGTGTACTCAGTCACCGCCCTGATCAAGGGTCTTCTTGCCCGGTTGCTCAGTTTGGTCGGACGGCCACGTCTAGGAAGAGTCTGGTTGTTCCATATTCTTTCCATTTCCTAATGATGGAATTCACTGTTTTCTTGGGAGCTGTCAAACACTTTTAGAATTTTTTTCTACCCTTCCTCATTTACTTGGACTTCATGTAGAGTTTCTGCTCTGACATGCACTATCAACTGTGGGACCTTTTATAGTAAGGTGCGTTTCTTTCTAAATCATGTCCAAACAATTAAATTGACCACAGGTGGACTCCAATCAAGTTGTCGAGCCATCTCAAGGATGATCAAAGGAAGTTGGATGCACCCGAACTTAATTTGGAGTGTCATAGCAAAGGGGTTGAATACTTATCGACTCAAGACATTTCAGCTTTTCATTTAGAATTATTTTGTAAGCCTGGTGTTGGCTTAGCGGTTAGGGTGCCGGCTTTGGATCCTCGGATCCTGGGTTTGAATCCCGGTTGATCGTTGAATTAACGCCAGGGGGGTTGACTCAGCCTGTCATCCTTCCGAGGTCGGCAAATTGAGTACCAGTTCACTGACAATTCCCTGTGTGTCACAAGAGGCGACTAACAGGATTGGTGGCAGGAAGGGCATCTGGCCGTAAAACATTGCTCCCAAAAGGGGACCACGGTGCCCAAACAAGGCCAACTCCCACTCTGCGGGGACAAATGGCCTCTAAAGGTGTTTTTTTTTGGTTTGTTTTTTGCAATTATTTTTGTAAAAATTTCTGAAACAAAATTCCACTTTCACATTATGGGGTATTATGTGTAGATCAGTGACAAAAAAAGAAACCTCAATTAAATCCATTTTAAATTCAGGCTGTAACACAACAAAATGTGAAAAAGTCAAGGGGTGTGAATATCTTCTGACGGCACTGTACATTCATGAGCCCTAGAAACGTCCTTCCCACCGGTGTTCAGAAGCACACAAACCAGATACGGTGTCTTCCTCAAGAAACTCTATCTGACACATCCAGCTCCCATGTAAATATAGATGGCACAAGCTTGAAGCTTTGTGTATTTTCACATCACGAAGATGTCCTTTGCTGAAGAGTTGGTCACCATTACTTGGTAATGACTCACAGCATCATCTTTCCAGTTGCAGACGTCCATTAAATAAATCACCAAACTTGCAATGTTCACAGGAGGCACTCTCACAAGGTTCAAAGTCAATTCACTGGTTGCAATCCGTCAGGGGTTTGTGTAGCACACGCCTGTCCACTGAGCCGTTGCACCGGCCCACATGGTCAGGAGTTTGCAGTACTGGCAGCTGCCTGTTCGGCGAGCTGATAAGGTTCTCCAAATCTTTCGTTGTGCAAAGGCACATCCCTTTCTCTCAGGTACTTTACCAAGTCGTTGCGGCTTATTTTAGAAGCTTTGTGAGCCATCTCCCACAAATGATAGACTTTATAGTGCCCTCAACAGCTCCATTTATAGGGGTGTCTGCACATGCGCACCGAGCATTCTGGGGCTGATTGTTATTTTGAAAGTTGCGTATTTGCTGCTGCATTGGGATAATATATTGTGTAGTTGCAATGCACTGAATAAACATTCTCTGGATCCTACAGTTTCTTCCTCACTATCTAAAACCAACCTGTTTGGATCACTTCTGACCTATCTTTCAAGATTCTGTCCTATCATTCATCAGTAACTCAAAACGAAACAACTTTGATGAATGGATACAGTACCATCATCCATGGGTGTTTCCTTACTTTCAGTTCTCGCTCCACTTTCACCAAATTGTTCAATTGCCCCCATTGAATCATCTACAGTTTCATTTTCATCATAAAAAATACGCCATTTGTGTCTGTCTGTCTGATGAATTTTTGACGCCAACCCATTCTGTCGTTACTTATCCAATCTCAACCAAACTTGACAGGATGACGAAGGGTTACACAATTGAGGTTGTAGCACATTCATTTGCCCCCTTCCCAAGGGGGTTTTCTCCCCCCAAGCGAGTTTGCCCGCCATTGCCGTCAATGGGGTTGCATGTTGAGGTGTATATAAATGTTAAATTATCTTTATCGTGGCATATTTCCAAAGAAGATTTATCGTGGCGTTTTTCCAAAGACGCTTTTAATAACAAAATTAATGATAATCGCATATTGTTAATGTTATTAAAAAATATAAACCACCTTTAGAGGCCATTTTTCCCCGCAATGCGCGGGGGTTGGCCGTTTTCGGGAACCATGGTTGTTGTTGTTTTTAGGTCCCCTTTTTGAAGCAATGTTTTACGGCCGGATGCCCTTCCTGACGCCAACCCTTTTTGCCACCTTTAACGACAAACAGGGAATTACCAGTGAACTGCTCTCAAATTAGCCGACCTCGGAAGGATGACAGGCTGAGTCAACCCCCCTGGCGTTAATTCAGCGATCGACCGGGATTCGAACCCAGGATCCTAGGATCCTAAGCCGGCACCCTAGCCGCTAGCCCAACACCAATGTTATTACAAAACAATATTAATACTAATAGCCGGCGAAGCCGGTGTTGTCAATAAACGAGTACGTATTATGTTGAAAACCTGATTATGCCTTGGCTCGAGAATCCGAAGCGCAGTAGAGGCAGCCATCTTGCGGATGCGGAAGTATGCATAACAAATTAAAAACGTTCATTAGGAGTTTCTTTCACCCGTCATCGTTTAATTCACAATGTTATGCACCTCCAATGTATTAATAAAATAATTTAAGACCAACATCGGCCCGCACGGGCCTGGTTATCTTCAACAAAACGCGTCACCAAACACCGGACCCAATGAGAGTCGAGCATTTGAAAAAATATTATTACGTGTTTCGGAGGGTGAAAACGGCGTCAAATATTCTAACATTGACGAATAATTATTTTTTAGAAATCTCGCGGCCGTATGGGATAGTTTTTCACGGCCAGAAATATGGTATAAGCGGTTTACATATTTAGTTTAGAAATACGGATCGTTTTTCACGGCCGGAAATATCCGAAGTTGAGATGGAATTCACCGAATTAATCACTACAAGCTAA
Organism: Myxine glutinosa; assembly: GCF_964187855.1. Lineage (NCBI taxonomy): Eukaryota > Metazoa > Chordata > Myxini > Myxiniformes > Myxinidae > Myxine > Myxine glutinosa. The sequence continues at coordinate 38,593,244 of NC_136264.1, read as the reverse complement.
CGTCTTCTGGTGGAGGAAGCTGCCGTGCCCGGAGAGAACCAGTCCTGCCAGCGACTGAAGTTAGAAGACTACACACATACTGTAAAAACGTATGTTAAGCCCAGTTAAAATTTCTTAAAATAGGCCTTAAGCTAGCACATCGTATCGTTACTTCCTTAAGCTTCTTGTGACATTTATTGTATGCAGGTATTGGGGAGGACTGTCTGCTCTTCTCTTTTACCAAGTCTTACAAGGTACGGTACCTACTACACCTACCTACTACCAACTACCTACCTACCTACTACCAACTACCTAACCTACTGATGCCATAGTGATGGGTAAAATAGTGGCAAGAGGCTTTGGCTTCGCCGGCTCATTGCGGCTTTGCAGTCGGTACTAGTAGCCGGCGAAGCCGGTGTTGTCAATAAACGAGTACGTATTATGTTGAAAACCTGATTATGCCTTGGCTCGAGAATCCGAAGCGCAGTGGAGGCAGCCATCTTGCGGATGCAGAAGTATGCATAACAAATTTAAAACGTTCATTAGGAGTTTCTTTCACCCGTCATCGTTTGATTCACAATGTTATGCACCTCCAATGTATTAATAAAATAATTTAAGACCAACATCGGCCCGCACGGGCCTGGTTATCTTCAACAAAACGCGTCACCAAACACCGGACCCAATGAGAGTCGAGCATTTGCAAAAATATTTCTAAAATGAAATCACTCAATGGTGGCCGCCATCGACCGGATGCGGAAGTTTGCATAAAACAATTGCGAAAAAGTTCAATAGGAGTTTGTTTCACCCGTCGTTCTTTGATTCACAATCTAATGAAACCTCTAATTAGTAATTAAAATATGTTAAGACCAACCTCTTTATCTTCAACGAAAATCGTCATCAAACACCAGAACCAATGAGATTCGAGCATTTGAAAAAATATTATTACGCGTTTCGGAGGGTGAAAACGGCGTCAAATATTCTAACATTGACGAAGAATTATTTTTTAGAAATCTCGTGGCCGTATGGGATAGTTTTTCACGGCCAGAAATATGGTATAAGCGGTTTACATATTTAATTTAGAAATACGGATAGTTTTTCACGGCCGGAAATATCCGAAGTTGAGACGGAATTCACCGAATTAATCACTGCAAGCTAACGTCTTCTGGTGGAGGAAGCTGCCGTGCCCGGAGAGAACCAGTCCTGCCAGTGACTGAAGTTAGAAGACTACACACATACTGTGAAAACGTATGTTAAGCCCAGTTAAAATTTCTTAAAATAGGCCTTAAGCTAGCACATCGTATCGTTACTTCCTTAAGCTTCTTGTGACATTTATTGTATGCAGGTATTGGGGAGGACTGTCTGCTCTTCTCTTTTACCAAGTCTTACCAGGTACGGTACCTACTACACCTACCTACTACCAACTACCTACCTACCTACTACCAACTACCTAACCTACTGATGCCATGGTGATGGGTAAAATAGTGGCAAGAGGTATGCAGGTATTGGGGAGGACTGTCTGCTCCTCTCTTTTACCAAGTCTTACCAGGTACGGTACCTACTACACCTACCCACTACCAACTACCTAACCTACTGATACCATAGTGATGGGTAAAATAGTGGCAAGAGGCTTTGGCTTCGCCGGCTCATTGCGGCTTTGCAGTCGGTACTAGTAATGTCTCACTTCCCCAAGGCGTTTTTCCTGCAGTGATAACGTGTATAAATAGCTCATTATCGTTATAATGGCGTTTGTGGGAGCAACGGCTTCTACAGGAAGTAAAAATATTATACACCACAAACACATATGCTTAGCTTTTTATACAGTCGCTAATGCTCTTTATGACACTAAATGAAGAAATTTGGAGGAATCCCGACATCCATGAAGTGAGGTTTACTTACAGAACTGAGCGAAGATCTACTGTACTCTATATAACGCACAAATTTTGGGGCTGCCGCTACCGTGGCATTTTTCGAAGCAAACTTTTGAAACTCGCTCCTGCTGTTTCATACGAAACTGAAAGGGAGAAGCTCGGGTTGTGCTCCTTTACCAAGCAGCTAGCTAGTGCTTGCCAAGCCAGCCGTTCCTTAACGGTTTTGAATGGAGTGCTTGCTCAAATGCTTAAACCATTTGGCAATCTCTCCACAAGAAACTTGGTAAATGAACACACACCCAATGTTCTTGAGACCCGCCCATAGATCGACTGTAATCTATATACCCCAAAGAGGGATGACCCTTCCTGCCCCTCCCGGAGTCTGCGGGTGTACTAGTAAAGCCAAATATCATTTAACCACTTGGTGAAGCATATTAAGTGCTATTGTGTTGTTAACCAGCAACATGTGCAGCACATTCAGGTATCTTGACCGACAGAAGACGGCACCACTGAAGGCTTCTTTCAAAAAAGACGTGGTAAATGGCTTCCCATGGTCATCAGTGGTAGATGTATGGCAAGTCAATGGTTAAGTATATGGGTTTGGGGGGGAGGGGGAGGGGGCAGGATGGAATGGTATCTCAATGGTGCTGAATGGTTTAACATAGGTAAACATTTATTATCCTATGACGAGTATTTACGGTATATGAACGAGGCCTTTTTAAGGCGCCAATTACTCCATTTGTCGATTTTCGTTACTCTATACTTAGCAGAGGGTTTGGGATATTTTGAAAGTCCTTTTGAGAATTTCCCCGTTTGAGCCGACACGATTTCCGAGGTTACATTTCCGTTCCTGTGGCTTTTGTGCTTAAAGTTTCCGTGAAAAAGTCCAAAGCCTCAAGACCACCGCCCTTGGCCACAAGCTGATGGAAATGGTTTATCAGCAGAGCAAGTGTTCTGGTCATTGCTGTGGACCGCAGTGTTTTGCAGGAAATATATTTTGGTGACTGGCAGAGTTGCACAAACATGAATGTGGAAAGTGTAAAGAAAATTGCGAGGTATAAATGCATGTGCGTATTTCAAAATGCATCATTTGATGACAAGCAGCAGGAGGAGTTCTTCTTCTTCATGAAAGTAACACTGGGCAATGCAGATGCAAAGAGCAGGGGTTAACTTATTAATTTCTCACAAGGGTCGGTCTGAGATTGGCAACCTCTTGAGTTACAGCACCAAACATATTAGTGGGCATCTCAATGAGCTCCAGGCTCCACAACCTCACCAGCTTCAAGAAGAATATTCCAAAAAGACTTGAGACCCAATACACTCTTGAGGGTCATATGTGATGGGTCATACGCGAGTGATGACCATAACAGACCTCAGCATGAACCTGCAATAAACCATGAAACCTCTATCACCCTTTGCCTGTTCAATGTATCTGTTCTGGAGCATCTATCTGTTCCCATGGTATGATAGAAGCACTGTGCCTGGCATGGCCTAGCTTATCATGAGACATTTATTGTCACAAACACCATCCAACTTGTGCAATTATTATTTCACACTTGAAACCTAGAAGAATGTGATAATTATGCCTGTCATTGTAAATTTTAACACCAAACTCATATCTTGTCGCACTTTTGTGGTGATTTTTGTGGCAAATATTGTTCAGGTAAGGTATTAGCATCGTGTGGTGTCCGGCAGTCGGGCTGTAGGTAAACACTCAGAACTTTTCCGAAATTAAACACGATTTCTATTAAAATTGATCACAACCTTCATCACCCTTGATGTACCAAAGTCTGTAAACGGCATTCAACAAAAAAAAAAAAATCGAGGTCTATCAGGGGTAGAGCAGAATGGTCCAGGTTTGACCCTCCACCCCAAAAAAACATTTTTTGGTATTGTTGCGGATCTCCTAACGTCGGCCTTCCCCTTACCAAGGGGGGATTAATCCCCTTGTCTGTTATCTAGCCGACGCGATCCGGGGCTATGACGTTCCTTCCGGACGACGTTAGGTAGGGTCGTAAGCCAAATTCTTATTACCTAATTACTAACGCCGCCCATGAAGCAAGGAAATAACCCCGCCCAAACCACGGTTTTAGTGGACACGCCGAGCGATAGCGAGCCGCGATTCGGGCCGTTAACAGGAACTAACCCGATTGGAGCGGTTTCTAATCGTGCCACGTTTACCCAATGGAGAAATCACTAAAACGGTCGAATCAAAAGGAAAAGGAATAACAAGCAATTTATTTACACTTTGTACAATGAAGAAGAAGAAGCAATGTACAGTGAAGAAGAAGAAGCAGATACACAGGGCAGCCTTAATGACAGTCTTAACTTATCCCTGGACACGGGCCCGTTCGCACTCAGACTCAGACTCACACGGGGGTTGTAGATGGTCGAGTTGAGGGTCCAAATATGGCGTCCACAGCTCGCTCCGGTCCCCGACTCGTACCATGAAGAAGATGGTAGACGGCAGGCAAGCTCTCCGCGTGTCGTTGGCGCAGATCGGACAATTATATGGGGGGATCGGTAAGCTGGGCTGGCGGTTACTGTGCGGCTCACGGCCACGTACGTAATAGAAATTCCAGCGCTTTATATGCGCTTCCAGCAAGCCCAAAGCCATATCCTCCACGAGTTCTTGCAATCAAAGTTCCCCCAGCGAGTCCTTCCACCAATGCCAAACGTGACAATCCTCATGCAAAGCGCAAATACCCTTAAGTCCTGGACGGTCCTCTTACAATGATTGCAGTTGCATCAGTCCTCTTCATGCGAGCGAACTCAGTCCTCTCCGCACAGTCCTTCGATCAAGCGCATCAGTCCTTTTGATAATACGCGAATATACTCCTTCTGGCCAGTCCCCTTCGCGCAGTCCTGTGGAAGGGCTTTGTCCTCGCGGTTATATAGCGCCGCCCCGCGAACCCTCTCGAATGTGCCAGACGTGCTCTTACCACGCCCCTTCGGCCATGCCCACTGAGCCCTGGTTGGTTGTTGGGGTCTTACCGGCTCTGCCCTTTATGTCTGCTTGACGTGGCCACACCCCCGACCTCACGCTCCGCCCCTTTTCCAGGCCTTACCTCGTGGCATTTGGCTGGTTTCAGCATCCTAATGCGAGGGGCAATAGGGCGCAGACTGGATGGTGCCAAAAGAGGTCGATTGGAGGGTGGGCTGCAAAATGAACGGGGCCTACTCTTATTTATTTCTTTTACACAACGCAGGTATCACTATTGGAAATGTCCTTATCTCACATATACTATGAAATAACTAACGTTCTAAGGTGACCTACGTGTTGCTCGTGGACTAACTATGGGGGAAAAACCTTTAACCTTTATTAATCAAATATGTACACTTCTCAGAACCGCAACAGTATGTTCTCTCTTCTCCGAAACAACACACTCCATTTTGATGAAACTTGACCACAATCTTAATCAACCGTGATATACAAAAGTTTGTTAACGGCATTAAAAAAAAATCAGGGGTTTGTCCCCAAAAATAGGTATCTACGTTCGTCTCCGTTACATATTTGGTGGGTCATCCACACCTACCAGTGGTCCTATGGTTCTACCAAGTGAGCCCCAGGGGTATTGGCCCTATTTTTTGTATGCATGATCGATGATCGGAAGAGCTAGAGCAGAATGTAAAGGAACAAAATGGAAAGGGGGAAAAAAACCAACAGCAGAGTAGAAGTGAGAATGAGATCAAGGGGAGGGGAGAACACATGGGGGTGAACAAGTGGTTATTGCAATGGCTCACGTTGCAACATTATGATCACTCTACAAGCTGAATGAAACACAGCAAGAAGAGGAGGAAAGTAGGGATGAAATTGAAAAAGGGACTAATCACCTGACAATTAACAAATGAAAAAAGGTGAAGGAGAGGGGGGGGGGGGGGGGGAATCACAATAACATGGAAAAGGAAGTGCTTGGGAATGGGGTCATTTGGGGTAGAGGCAGAGGGTACTGGGGAATGTGGTTGTAGTAATGAAATTGTGCAAATTGTTGTACTGTGTATAGTGTATACTGTGATATAACAATCCAGAAACAAAAATTGCAACTCACCACAACAAGGAAGTTATCCAGAGGTGCCGAAGATCGCCATGAAGAAAGAAGAGGATGACAGAGCCGCTGATATCCAACCAGGGTACTTCAATGTGCGGTCACTTCTGGGTGGCGATACTCAGAAAGGAACTCGATATACCAAACGATTTCCATGATCACAGAAAGCAGTCGACAAAAATATATCACTATAATGATTCTTGTCGAAGTATCCTCACACAAAACAGGCGGGAAAAATCAAACCGGAATGGCCGAGTGTTCGAGAAAAGAGGAATGCAAAAGAAGAACATGTGAAGTCCTTCCTTGATACTACTGAGCTTCTCACCACATACAAAGTTTTCATCCACAGCTTGATGGAGTACTGCTCTCCCCTCCAGGCTGGTGCTCCTGCCTCACACCTAGCTCGGCTTCATTCTGCAGAAACCAAGACTTTAAGAATCATTGGAATCTCCCGAGATTAAGCTGATTCTGAGGGCCTTTCCTTTGCTCACCGCAGAGAGGTTGGTGGTCTTTGTCTTTTACAGACTCCTCTCCGGTCTTGCTCCCCCAGCTCTGTCCCCCAAATATTCTTTCAGGACGCACAAGATCTGCCAGCAACCCTCTTCTAGGGAAACTACCAAAATCAAGACTCTCTGCTCACCTTCACTCCTTCATTTCCTCTTTTTCCCTCCTCTGGAACAAACTCCCTCACTCTCTTCAATCCCACTCCTCCCTCCAGGTGTTCAAAACAGCTGTTCACCACCATCTCTTATCTTTCCCCATCCAAAACTTTGATCTTCTCTACCTCCGTTAATCTACTACAAATCCATCTCCTTCAAATTCCGTTTTCTTTCCTTCAAGTCCTTTTAGTGTCCATTTGTTTTATCCCGCGTACTCCCTCCCCAGCCCTCTCTCCCTTCCACAGATCTCCTGATGTCCCTGTTCTCTACTGTGGTTGTGCTTCCCTTCTCTACTCTCTTCCCCTCATGTCTCCCACTCCCTTTATTATATGTTCTATGTGTTAGCTCTTACACGAGCATCGACTTAATATACAAAAAAATAAAAACCGCGGCAAAATGTGTTTGATTATATATAGAATGAAACATTGAGGTCAAGAAAATTAAGTCCCCACATTATTCGCTTTATAAGAACAATCCAACGACATGGGGAATTTGGAAGAAATCCCGTTGAGCCATTATCAAATACCACTGAACTTGAGCACCATCCACAAGGCAGCTCGACTACTAAAGAAAAACCTCGAGAAAGAAAGAAAAGTAAGAAAAACCTCGAGAAAGAAAGAGAAAGAAAGAGAAAGAAAGAAAAACCTCGAGAAAGAAAGAGAAAGAAAGAGAGAGGAAGAGAAAGGAAGAGAAAGAAAGAGAAAGAAAGAGAAAGAAAGCGAAAGAAAGACAAAGAAAGAGAGAGTAAGAGAAAGGAAGAGAAAGAAAGAGAAAGGAAGAAAAACCTCGAGTAAGAAAGAGAAAGAAAGAGAAAGGAAGAAAAACCTCGAGAAAGAAAGAGAAAGAAAGAGAGAGGAAGAGAAAGAAAGAGAAAGGAAGAGAAAGAAAGAGAAAGAAAGCGAAGAAAGAGAGAGGAAGAGAAAGAAAGAGAAAGGAAGAGAAAGAAAGAAAAGCCTCGAGAAAGAAAAAGAAGAAAGAAAACCCTCGAGAAAGAAAGAGAAAGAAAGAGAGAGGAAGAGAAAGAAAGAGAAAGGAAGAGAAAGGAAGAGAAAGAAATAGAAAGAAAGAGAGAGGAAGAGAAAGGAAGATAAAGAAAGAGAAAGGAAGAGCAAGAAAGAGAAAGAAAGAGCAAGAAGGAGAAAGAAAGAGAGAGGAAGAGAAAGAAAGAGAGAGGAAGAGAAAGAAAGAGAAAGAAAGAGAAAGGAAGAGAAAGAAAGAGAGAGGAAGAGAAAGAAAGAGAAAGAAAGAGAAAGGAAGAGAAAGAAAGAGAGAGGAAGAGAAAGAAAGAGAAAGAAAGAGAGAGGAAGAGAAAGAAAGAGAGAGGAAGAGAAAGAAAGAGAGAGGAAGAGAAAGAAATAGAAAGGAAGAGAAAGAAAGAGAAAGAAAGAGAAAGGAAGAGAAAGAAAGAGAGAGGAAGAGAAAGAAAGAGAAAGAAAGAGAAAGGAAGAGAAAGAAAGAGAGAGGAAGAGAAAGAAAGAGAAAGAAAGAGAGAGGAAGAGAAAGAAAGAGAGAGGAAGAGAAAGAAAGAGAAAGAAAGAGAGAGGAAGAGAAAGGAAGAGAAAGAAATAGAAAGAAAGAGAGAGGAAGAGAAAGGAAGATAAAGAAAGAGAAAGAAAGAGAAAGAAAGAGAAAGAAAGAGAGAGGAAGAGAAAGAAAGAGAGAGGAAGAGAAAGAAAGAGAAAGAAAGAGAAAGGAAGAGAAAGAAAGAGAGAGGAAGAGAAAGAAAGAGAAAGAAAGAGAGAGGAAGAGAAAGAAAGAGAAAGGAAGAGAAAGGAAGAGAAAGAAATAGAAAGAAAGAGAGAGGAAGAGAAAGGAAGATAAAGAAAGAGAAAGGAAGAGAAAGAAAGAGAAAGAAAGAGAAAGAAAGAGAAAGAAAGAGAGAGGAAGAGAAAGAAAGAGAGAGGAAGAGAAAGAAAGAGAAAGGAAGAGAAAGAAAGAGAGAGGAAGAGAAAGAAAGAGAAAGAAAGAGAAAGGAAGAGAAAGAAAGAGAGAGGAAGAGAAAGAAAGAGAAAGAAAGAGAGAGGAAGAGAAAGAAAGAGAGAGGAAGAGAAAGAAAGAGAAAGAAAGAGAGAGGAAGAGAAAGAAATAGAAAGGAAGAGAAAGAAAGAGAAAGAAAGAGAAAGGAAGAGAAAGAAAGAGAGAGGAAGAGAAAGAAAGAGAAAGAAAGAGAAAGGAAGAGAAAGAAAGAGAGAGGAAGAGAAAGAAAGAGAAAGAAAGAGAAAGAAATAGAAAGAAAGAGAGAGGAAGAGAAAGAAAGAGAAAGAAAGAGAGATGAAGAGAAAGAAAGAGAGAGGAAGAGAAAGAAAGAGAAAGAAAGAGAGAGGAAGAGAAAGAAAGAGAAAGGAAGAGAAAGAAAGAAAAGCCTCGAGAAAGAAAAAGAAGAAAGAAAAACCTCGAGAAAGAAAGAGAAAGAAAGAGAGAGGAAGAGAAAGGAAGAGAAAGGAAGAGAAAGAAATAGAAAGAAAGAGCAAGAAGGAGAAAGAAAGAGAGAGGAAGAGAAAGAAAGAGAAAGAAAGAGAAAGGAAGAGAAAGAAATAGAAAGAAAGCAAAAGAAAGAGAAAGGAAGAGAAAGAAATAGAAAGAAAGAAAAACCTCGAGAAAGAAAGTGAAGGAAGAAAAACCTCGAGAAAGGAAGAGGAAGAGAAAGAAATAGAAAGAAAAGAAAGAAAGAGAAAGAAAAAAGAGCGAGAAATAAAAAAGAAGGAGAAAGAAAGAGAAAGAAAAAAGAAAGACAAAGAAAAACGAAGGAGAAAGAAAGAGAAAGAAAGAGAAAGAAAAGAAAGAGAAAGAAAAGAAAGAAAGAAAGAGAAAGAAAAAGAAAGAGACAGAGACAGCGACAGAGAGGCGAAAAAGTTTGGGAACCTCGATGCTAGTCAGTGCCATTTTGTGTGCAACTGAATGACTTCACTTGAGGTGAATGGCGAAACGATTGCAGAATTTACCATCAACACGTTGGTCTCTGAATGATGATTGCAGCCAGAAGTTCTGTCATTGATTTCACGTGATGACAAATGACAGCTGATGATATTTGGCATCATTTCTATATCGACCATCGGATGCATTGTGAAGCGATGATTCAACAAATCCCTATTGCCGAGAAACGTCTGCTTACCCTACATGTTGTGAGGTAAATGACCTTCTCCTTCGCAGGTCCTTTAAACCCCCGACATCTTGGTCACGAGAATATATTGAACATTTTAAAACTGAAATTTCCCAACATCAACCAGATAGTCCTGTGATGTGGACGTTCAGAATACTGAACACGCAAGTCGGACCGAGCAGGTATGAGCACACACTCGATGACATCGAAAACCACAAGACCTTGATAGTCACAGATGGGCCGGGAAGACAGCCGAGCCGGAACCGGAAGGAGTGCACACTTGCTAATGAGTTGTGTATCCTCGGTTTAAATGTTGATCCGGAAATAAACTGTCATCCTGGAGTTTTGCACGCAGGAAGATACATCAATGTGTGCGTCATGATTGGAACTGCCAAATATATGACCTGCGTGTGCGAAGCGAAAGATCAGGCTCGAGCAATTGGTTCACATTGTCTGTCTGTCTGCAGAAGTCAGTTTATGATCGAGGAACGACTTGATTTCAATTGAACGTTGTATTTTGAACACGAATCAAACATGAACTAGAACGGCACTTGGTAGAGGCGAAGAGGGCATACCTCCACCAGGCTGACCAGCTTATGGTTTGCATCCCACTGATCGGTCGGATCTGGATTCGGACCTGAACCAAAATCGAATCGGCTTGTTCTTGTCACCAAACCAACTCGTCCACCAAGTTTAGTCTTAACTCGTCCATAACTTTTTTAAATATCATGTTACAGCGCATTCAGAAAGTATTCATACCCCTTGACTTTTTTCACATTTTGTTATGTTGCGCCTTATGCTGAAATCGTTTAAATTCTTTTTTCCCCTCATCAATCTACACTCGATACCCCATAATGACAAAGAGAAAACAGGATTTTATAAAGTTTTGCAAATTTATTAAAAAGAAAAAACTGAAATATCACATTGACATAAGTATTCATACCCTTTGCTATGACACTTGAAATTTAGCTCAGGTGCCTCCCATTTTCTTGATCATCTTTGAGATGTTTCTACACCTTGATTGGAGTCCACCTGTGGTAAATTCAATTGGTTGGACATGATTTGGAAAGGCACACACCTGTCTATATAAGGTCTCACAGCTGACAATGCATATCAGAGCAAAAACCAAGCCATGAGGTCGAAGGAACGGCCTGCAGAGCTCAGAGACAGGATTGTATCGAGGAACAGATCTGGGGAAGCCCACAAAAATTTTGTTTGCTGCAATGAAGGTTCCCAAGAGCACAGTGGCCTCCATCATTCTTAAATGGAAGAAGTTTGGAACAACCAGGACTCTTCCTCGAGTTGGCCAACCGGCCAAACTGAGCAATCGGGGGAGAAGGGCCTTGGTAAGAGAGGTGACCAAGAACTCGATGGTCACTCTGGCTGAGCTCCAGAGATCCTGTGTGGAGATGGGAGAAACTTCCAGATGGACAACCATCACTGCAACACTCCACCGATCGGGGCTTTATGGCAGAGTGGCCAGACGGAAGCCTCACCTCAGGGAAAGACACATGAAAGCCCACAGAATCTTGTTTCTCACATTCTGAGTCCTTTAGGTGCTTTTTTGCAAACTCCAAGCGGGCTTTCATGTGCCAAAACCAAAATCGAATCCATTCATCCGTGTCACACACCAAACATGTCCACCAAGTTTCATCCAAATCCGTCCATAACTTTTTGAGATATCCTGCCATATAATCGGTTTATCCCCGTCACTCAATCGTGAAAACTCACTTTTAAAATTCTCTGATCCGGATCCGTATTCAAATCTTCACTAAAATTAAATCGGCCTTCCATGTCACATACGCAATCTCTCCACCAACTTTCGTCCGAATCCGTCCACAACTTTTTGACATCTCTTATTCAGACAAACAGACAGACATTGGTGAAAACATAACCTCCATCCACCTTCGGTGCGGAGTTAATTAGAACACGAACCTGTAGCTTAGCAATACTTTGGCTCTGAATTTGGCAAGTTGTACAGTATCTCGTCCTGATCGCACGTGTGCAGAGAGGAGTAAGGTAATTTATTACTCCCACCAGGGAGTAATGCATTCGATCGTGTCCGTCCGTGTGTGTGTTCGTGAACAAGATATCTGGAAAAGTTCTGAACGGATTTGGATGAAAGTTGGTGGGATGATTGCCCTTGGGATAAGGAAGAATTTATTAGTTTTTGGTGAAGCTCAGGATATTATTCCGGATCCAGGAATTTTTTGAAGGATTTTTTACCATTGGAAGATAGGGCTCAGCAGCGGCCACTCACGGCGGGAGTATGCGCTCTGTGGCGTTCTAGTTTAGTCTGTCTCCCTGTCTGGCAGTCAAACAAAATTGAAAATCATTCCAAAACAGGAAACTTGGTTCTTCGGAATGTCATGAAGGATACAAACAGGCAAAAATAAATAATGTAACGTGTTAAATATAGAGGTGGAAAAGACGCTTATCCCTGGCCTCCAATGCATCAACGGCGGTAAACATCGGAAATAACAATTTCTACAACCTTTAAAATCTTTATTTTATTTAAAATGAATCACATACTTGAACATTGTAGAACACAAATTGCCTTCTTGTCACTTTCAAAAAAACCCGTTTAGCAGTATTTAAACAAAATATTGTTATGTTTGTGGTGGGGGTGGGGGGGGGGGAATGAGGGGAGGAGGTGGGCTTAGAACAGGTAAAAATGTACAGGTTAGTATGCGCGCCGTGTTCGGGTAGTTTAGCCATTTTGATGTGTTAAGTAGGGAAATGTTAGCTTAAGAATTGTGCATCATACCAAGGGCGATACCTTGTTCAATAAATAGTGAGGGTTCAACATGAAGGACCTGTATGTAAAACCTTCTGGAAACCTCGGCCTCCAAACTTTCTTCAGTGCGTCATAATGAGATTACTTGCACACCTGTTATGAGCCTATACCTCCCAATGTAAAATGTCCCTGGCCTCCGATACATCAGCTTTTTTCATCTTGCTTATGGAGGCCTGACTCACAAGTTGCAAGGCTTTCGGTCACAGGATAGATCTGACGTGATGCGATTATGAGAACGAGAAAGGAAAATGTGTCTCGGATAATTCCTGTCCTGCATCTTCAAGTCTATGTGATGTAAAACACGAGCTTTGACATGATGCCATGAATATGGTTGGGGTTTTTGATGCACCAAATGGAGGCTCAAACATTCCTACGTTCAGCAACATCATGTCTGCACCTGCAGTTCCAATATGGAATAATAAAGGTCGGTGTGTGATGGATTGTGTGCCTGGCGCCACCATTGTCAGATCACTTAGGAGGGATTTTGTTTATTAAAACAAAGATCCGATGATGAAACAAAAACTTGTTCAAGAAGTTATTAACGGAGTTTGTTCATTTTCTTGGAGATAATTGCCTATTTCAAAACAAAATTACAAGTAAAAATCTGCAGGAAAAAATATTCCATGGGTAAGAAATCGAATTAGCTTTTTTTACTTGTTCGTCATACAAAAGTCAGACTAAAATGACACAAACATGATCACTCCATTTGATTGATCATCGACGTGGATGTAACTCTCCTCTGTGTTTGACATTTGCTTCTTGTGCAATTACACAAGTTGTGATTTCATGGATTCTTGTGAGATTTCAGGAGAAGATGATCAGGAGAACGATGCGACAGAGGGAGGGAGGGGAACGCGTGTATCGTTTATAGTAAAGAGAGGATGCATGGAGAAGAGAATATGTATGGATGAGGCTGCTATCTTGTTTGAAACAATGAGGGCATATCTTCTCTTGTCGGTTGACGGGGCGGGTTCAACGTACATTTCGAGTTGGTGATTGTATTGCACAACATGAAAAGATGGAATGGGAAATAAAAACCTCCCTCTGCAGGTTACTCCACTCCAACAACTGATTTTAAGTGCCGCCCTCAGCCTATCTACACCATGGATAATTCAAGTTATAAATCGACCATACCAATCCTTGCCAGCAGCACCAATCACCTCTTGGTCCATTGGAAGAAGTCACAGCGTGCAGCGGGGTTATCAGAATGCCCTGCCGGCCTAGCACATACGTAGAAGCGACGTCCTTGGTTTGGGCCACTCTTTTTAACTATCCGCAGCACGGCTGCCTCACCGTGACCTGGACACAAAGGGGGTGGTGGTGGCCCAGCAAGCAAGGTCTTCCAAAATGCTGCTCCTCCATTCTTCTCAGATTGTGATGCACAACAACCATCTATTTTGCTGCCAATGCTCACTTCCTGGCTGCATTGTCTATCTGAACTTACACTATTGCTGTCCAACAATGGATCCAGACTTTTTGGCTCAAACCCTTCATTATTTTGTACTTTGATCTCTGCTTCTGTTTGTAACATAGTGTTTTCCACAGCATACTGCTCACAGGTTTTCAAGATTCCATCCCTTTGACTTCTATGACACTTTTCTATCTCATCTTCACCTTTGCTTTTTGCACTGAAAAATCTTCGCACGTCGTGCTGTCGAGTTGGCACATCGATCCCGTTACGCCCTCTCGCTCGCTTCGCCCCTCTGTCCCTCCTGCATTCTGGAGCTCTTTTGGACAAGGCGGAATGTGAAGCACTGTGAACTTCAACCTGTTCACTCACATTTACCCCTCTGGAGCTGACAGTTGACAAACGTGAGCAAGGTTTTGACAATAAATATGCACCAATCTTTTGTTGTCGGCCAGAAAACTCAGGCATAAGACTTGCACAAAGTGGTGGCACATGACACGCAGGTACCAAGGTATAGCGCAGCGTGGCTCGCACCGGGCAGTGATCAGAACCATAGACGTCGGAATCAATTGTGCATGCAACAAGGCCTCGTTGAGCTAAGTGGCGGTCAAGAAATACATAATCAATACGGGTGCCATAGTTGGTGGCACGGGCACCAGTCGCAACAGACCAACAGGTGTAAGCACCCTCACGGCTAGGATGGAGCAACCGGAATGCATCAACAAAATGTCCTCCTGATCCAGACTTTGTACCACAACAATCATTTTCACTTTTGTCATCAAAGCAAAGCTCAGATTCTTCTACAGCAGAAATCTTAGACACGTCCTCAATGTGTCCACATAAATTGCTCGAGTTACGATGCATTTTAGAATCAGTATTGCAGGACTCTTGATCATTTCCAGCAGCAAAAGGAGCAACAACCTCTTCATGAGTGTTTATGCAAAGAAAATGGTCGAGCCAGCGCCTGCCAGGATGTTCATCAAATGTCAGCTGGGGAAGACAACATGAAAGCCGATTTAAACCAAACATAAGCAAGTTCGACATTCACAGAGAGGCAAGATTTGAAAAAATATTGAAATAATTTTCATCAAGATGTTTTGCAAACCTATATTGGCATCATTTATCAACGTAATGCATTTGGTGTGAAACTACAAATTGTCATCAGAGGAACGCCAATAGAAGCAGTTTCTTACTTACTGGATTGTCGGGGTCACAGTGATCAATCAGTCGGTGTGCTGTGTTCACGTCTCCAAGGAGCACCACATGGCTGTTAACCAACAAGAGAGCAAATTCAGCAAAACGGCATGAGGTATTTCAGCAACTTATCCTTCAAGTTGGTTATCCTTATCAGCAAGTTGGTTTACCATTGACCTGCAATTCAAGAGCAATTAGGGTCACTAACAATAAATTTTTGTGCACAAGGATTATGTTTAGAGTTCGGGATGGTAGAGCAAGGCCATTCGATTTCAGGAAGGCAAACCTCGAGGATATGAGGAGCCAGCTGGGTGATGTAGATTGGGAGAGGCTAAATCGAGGACAATCAGCATCAGAGAAATTGGAAACCTTCAGGGAGCAAATGTGTGGAGTGCAGGGTGGGTATATTCCAGAGGTGTAAAACTAGAGGGAGAAAGATGCCAGGGTGGTTGAGTTGTGAGATAAGGAACGCCAACGCCATTAAAAAGAAGCATAAGGTATCTATTCGGTACGAGAGGGAAAGCCCATCAAAATGACGGGTGCACAAAACTCAACACAACACAGAGGATTACAAAAAATACGAAGTTATGCATTTATATCTGATTAACTAGAACGGCACTCAGTAGAGAGCATACCTCCGCCAGGTGAACAGTTTACATTTTGTATCTCAGAGTAGACCAGAAAATCAATGCAGAATCACATTTAATCAAAATCATCCATCCACAACTTTTTGAGATATCCTGCTTTGTATCGTTTTTGGTCCTATCTCCCAATGGTGAAGAATCACTTAGAAAATTATACTAGCCGGATCCGGATCTTCACCAAAATTGAATCGATTCTTCATTGTCACACACACACAACCTATCCACCAAGTTTCGTCCAAATCCGTCCATAATTCTTTGAGATATCCTGCTATACGTTCGTTTCAGCACAACTACTCGATGAAGAACACTTTAAAAATTAAATAATTCTCATATCCGAATCCATATTCAGATCTTCACCAAAATCGAATCGAATAGTCCTCGTCACACACCCAACCTCTGCACCAAGTTTCGCCCAAATCCGTCCACAACTTTTTGAGATATCCTGCTATGTATCGTTTTTGGCCCTATCTCCCAATGGTGAAGAATCACTTAAAATTTCTACTAGCCGGATCCGACTCCAGATCTTCACTAAAATCGAATCATTTCATCCTTGTTACATACGCTACATCTCTGCCAAATTTCGTCCGAATCCATCCACAACTTTTTGAGATTTCTTATTCACAAACAGACAGACAAACAGGGGTGAAAACGTAACCTCCTTTGGTGGCGGAGGTAATTATTTGCAAATAAATAATTAATAGCCCCGTGGGGGACTGACAGTTATTTCTCCAACATGCGGGGTGGCCGGAGATGGAACCGATAAAGCAAAATTGGGCCGGGACTGTTTGAATGGAATCTACTTTGGTTCATGGGGTCCTGATTGGATTTAGCGAAAGCCCAGTTTTGAATGCCATAACTGAATTTGGTGCCATGGACCTGAAGACCCTATAACTGAAGACCCTTCTGCCCTGATGGATCCTGTCAAATTTGGTTCAATTTTGGTTCGTAGTTATGAAGAAGAAGATGTTTCAGTGAAAATGACGAATCAGGGGACGGACCCCACGACGACTGTTTTGCGGGGTCCTAATGCATCCAAGCGAGTTTTGTTGAAATTTGGTGGCAAGTTTCAAAGGATAAGATTTGGAAAAGAATTATCTGAATTTGAGGACTCCCTTCGAGGAGGCGGATTCAGACGAGGAGCACAACCCAAGAAGACCTACCTATCCTGATGCATCCTGTCGGATTTGGTTTGAATCGGCCAGGAGGCATGGGAGCAGAAGACATTTTAGTGAAAATGAAGGATACGGAGAGGGGGTCCGTGGACCCATTTCCGGAGGAGATACGGCCATGGGGAGCACAACTTAAGGTTAGGGCAGTGGTTCCCAACCTGGGGGCCATGGCCCGCTGGGGGGCCATGGTGTATTTCTCGGGGGGGGGGGGGGCATGGGGTAATTTGAACCATACTAAAAATTAAATATTGCGTAATCGGCTCCACGTGGAAGATGACCTCCACTGTGCCCTGACTGTGACTCAACCACGGATACCCCAATTGGTAGCTAAAATGCAATTTCAGCCATCCCACTGAGTTTTTAATTCACTTTTACGGCGCATGCACCACGTCCCTAGTTTTGATTACCTCAGTTGTTGTCGAATTGAGTTTCTTTTTGTGAGATTATAACACACTGCGTTAAATACAGACACAACAGAGGTTTTTAGTTTTCACATATTCTTGACTTGGAACCTTTTCATACTGTTTTCTTGTGTGACAGTTCTATTTTATGCTATCCATAGTGTTGCTACTGATAATATTAAAATCTCATATCAAACATGCATCATACGAGCGACGTTGCTTTGTTCGCTTCTTCCAAAAACGATGTAGTTGGGAGCCAGTAAGGAACAGAAAAAAAACTATGGAACTAAATGTTCATGTTGGCTACTTGGAATTCCTCATTTTCTGTGTAATAATTTACCAAATAAAATATCCAATTAAAGGAAAAAACACCTCTCAGAATGCACCACAGAGCATCTAGAAATCAACATTTTTCTAGGGGGCATTCCCTCAGACCCCCCTAGCCTGCTTACACACGCTCCGCCGCTCAACCCTCGCGAAAGGGAGCGGGTGTTGGGGATGTGCTCTGGGAGCCAAGGGGGCCATAACACAAAAAAGGTTGGGAACCCCTGGGTTAGGGCAAGGTGTTGATGCCGCATATCCAGCATGGTCGATTTCTGAGAAGTTTTTTGAATGAAATACCCAAATTAGGGGAAAAACCCCACACTTTAAATGAGCGGATCCAGATGGGGAGTATGATATATGAATGGGAAAGAGATATGAAAACAACTCCAATTCTCACTCTCCATGTACTGCTCTTGCACCTCCCAAACCCCATGAGTACCTCTGGCTACGTCCTCCCCTTCGCTCCCACCTTCTGTTCATATGTGTGCTGTACCGTCCGCCAAACAGTGATGACTCCATTCACATCTCGCTGTCGGACAACTTGGACCAACTTCTATTCATTTACCCAACTCTCTCTTCCTCATATGTGGTGATTTCAACTGTCATAATGGCAGCTGGCTGGGTGTGAGTACCTCTCTCACCTGCCATGACACCTCAGCAAACGACTTCTGTGACTCATTGGGACGGACACAATCTATCAACCTCCCAACCTGGACCTCAGTCAACGGTACATCATCTCTTCTCGACTTGGTCATGACTAACTTACCTGCAAATGTCTGCTGTTCTTCATCTGCTCCAATAGGTTCATCTGGTTATGTGCTTGTTAAAGTGGATATCTCTCTGGCCGTTCTCATAGACATAGAGCCTCCTCAGGGTCGACGTGTCTGGCTTGCACTCATGTTGACTGGCAAGTTCTTCAAGCAGCCATCAAACATCTGGACTGGTCTCCCATCTCTACTATCTCTGACATCAACTCATCCTGGGAATTCCTCCAAAGAAAATTGCTCTCTCTCATGCACAGATTTATCCCATCTCGTCTTCAGTTGTCATACCCTTCCTCCCGTCCATCGTACACTGAAGCTTGTGGTGAGGCAGTTGCCATGAAGCAACTTGCCTTCACCTCATAGAAGGCTAATCCAACTGAAGGTAATCTCAGTTCCTTTCACAAAGCTCGGAACAAGTGTGTGTCTACCCTCAGGAGTGCCAGGGGAAGCACTGTCTCCCCACACTCAAGAATGAACTCTCAAACCTGTCTCCTTCCTCCAAATCCTGGTGGCATCTGGTCAAATCCGTTTCTGGTGTTTGTTCCCCTTCCATTGTTCCCCACACCTGACTCCGCACGTGAAAAAGCTGAATGTCTCAACTCTGTGTTTGCCTCCAAATCTTGTGTCCCAAACCCATTTCTCTCTGTACCCAGCTTACCCAGTCGTACGGAGCTGCTCCTGGACTCTGTGTCCTTCTCTCCTGACAAGGTGGAGAAGTTTCTGTCAAACCTCGACTCTGATTCTGCAAATGGACCAGACGACATCATGGGTCCCAAAATCCTGCTCTGCCGCTCTATCACACCCTCTCTCTGCTCTCTTCACCCTCACTTTTGCTCAAGGTCATCTGCCATCTGCTTGGAAATCAGCCAACATTACCTGGAAATTAGCCAACATCACCGCTTTACACAAAAAGGTGCAAAAATATATCCTTGGATCTATAGACCAATCAGCCTGCTCCCAATCATCAGTAAGGTCATGGAATCCATCATCACTTCTGACATCAAATTCTTCCTCTTTTCCAATGACTTGATCTCTGATCATCGATTTAGATTCAGACCAGGCCACTCTACTCTACCCTACTCTACTCTACTCTACTCTACTCTGCACATGCTGCTTCTGCTGTCTCAACAATGGATGGAGGTCCTCAATGCCAAACAGGAAATCAGAGCTGTCTCCCTTGACATATCTCGTGCCTTCGGTACTGTTTGGCACCCCATCCTGCTCACCAAACTCTCCTCTTATGGTGTCCAGCGAAACCTCCACACATGGCTTGCAGACTTCCTCTCCTATCGTAGTCAGCATGTGGCTTCACATTGAATTCTCTCATCTCCCCTTTCTGTTCAGGCTGGAGTTCCTCAAGGCAGTGTTCTGGGCCCTGTGCTTTTTCTGGTCTTCATTAATGATCTCTCCGATTCTCTGGAAAATCCTCTCTATCTCTTTGCTGATGACTCCACTCTCTGCCGCTCCATACCTCATCCCTCAGATCGGCAGTCTGCAGCCTCTTCACTCTCTGCAGACCTGGACAAAATCACAAACTGGTCAAACAAGTGGAACATGTCCTTTACTCCTGACAAATCTCACTCACTATGTCTCTCCGAAAAGACCGTCTGGAAAACCCTCCCATTTACTTTCTCAACAATCCTCTTAAAGAAATTCTGTCACTCAAGCTTTTAGGTCTCACTACTTGCCATCTTTCCTGGGAAAACCACATTTCCAAGCTGGCCTCCAAAGCCAGTCGCCGACGGGGCATCCTCCGTCGTGCAAAGTCCTTCCTTGGCAGCTCTTAGCTCCTCACCACATACAAGGCTTTAATCCGCTGCTTGATGGAATACTGCTCTCCCCTCTGGGCTGGTGCACCTGCCTCACACCTAGCTCAGTTTTACACTGTTGAAACCATAGCTTTTAGAATCATTTGTATCTCCTGCGATTAAGCCGATTCTGAGGGCCTGTCACTCTCTCACCGCAAGCAAGTTGGTGGTCTTTCTGTCTTCTACCGACTCCTCTCCGGCCTAGCTCCCCCTGCTCTGTCTGTGCTCTGTCTCCCAAATATTCCTACAGGTCGCACAATATCTGCCAGCAACCCTCTTCTGGTGAAACCGCCAAAATCAAGACTCTCTGCTCACCTTCACCCTTTCATCCTTCTTTTTCCCGCCTCTGGAACAAACTCTCTCACTCTCTTCAATCCCACTCCTTCCTCCAGGTCTTTAAAACAGCTGTTCACCACCATCTCTTATTGTTCCCTATCCAAAACCTTGATGTTTTTTTTTTACACCCATTAATCCACCACAAACCCACCTCCTTCAAATTCCAATATCTTTACTGAAAGTCCTTGTAGTGTCCATCTTGTTTATCCTGTGTACTCACTGTTTTTTTCCCTGTTTGTCGTTAAAGGCGGCAAAAAGGGTTGGCGTCAGGAAGGGCATCCGGCCGTAAAACATTGCTTCAAAAAGGGGACCAAAAAACAACAACAACCACGGTTCCCGAAAAAGGCCAACCCCTGCTTTGCGGGGAAAAATGGCCTCTAAAGGTGGTTATTTTTTATATACTCCACCCCAGCCCTCTCCCTTCCACGGATATCCCTGTTCCCTACTGTTATTGTACTTCCCTCTCTCTCCCCCCTCTTGTCTCCCACTCCATTTATTATATGTCATATGTGTCTCTCAAACGAGCCTAGACCAAGTGTAGAAAATAAATAAATAAATAAATAAATAAATAAAACATGAAAGAACGTTCACCTTCCAGAACTCAAGATGGCTTCCACACGCAGCTGCAGCAGTTTGTAAAAGCGAAGCTTAAATGCAGCACGATCAGGCCGTTCTGGATCGGCCCTGGGGCAGTAAACGTTCACGATAGACAACGTTTCCGCACCACCTTCCGCAACAACCTCTGCATGGTCACTTCCAGCAAACCTAACATCATGCAACCCTGGGTTAGTGCAATAAGTGCCAAAATGCTTCAACTTCACACATGCACTCCAAATTTGGGGACAATGTGAATAATTATAAAGTTTACAGACAACAAACCTCTTGCATACAAGGAAAATCTCAGAACATCCCCAATCCAAAACCATGATCTTATATATTTATAAGATTGAAGGAACTGCGCTCCAACGCGAGTCGAAAGAATTGACGCGACCAAAGACGGAATTCGTCCGAGTTGCTTTATTGAAACAAAACAGCTCAGGTATTCTGACAAGCCCGTTTATCGGGCAGCAATATATATACACATTTATGTCGGGAAGTTTGCCCGGCAAAAGCTATACCGGGCATGCCCGGGTGTCAAGGGCGAGCCTTGGAAAGGCGAGTCTGGACCTGCCCGGGCGTGTTTGGCTGCGGCCTGGCAAGTCGAGGCTGGGCGTGCCCGGGCGCTCTGGACGAGCCCTGGAAAGGCGATAGCGGGCATGCCCGGACGCTCTGGGCGAGCCCTGGAAAGGCGATAGCGGGCATGCCCGGACGCTCTGGGCGAGCCCTGAAAAGGCGATAGCGGGCATGCCCGGACGCTCTGGGCGAGCCCTGGAAAGGCGAGAGCGGGCATGCCCGGGAAAGACGAGACCGGGCGTGCCCGGGAGGTTCGGGCGTGCCCGGGAACAGTGAGTCCGGGCATGCCCGGGAGAGGCGCGTCTGGCCGTGTTCTGGCCGGTGCAAGGCGATTGTGTGCATCCAGCGGTAACCGCTACACACGCCCCTCCAGAATCGACCTGCACCGGCAGGGTCAATTTAAGGGGGGTCCGGATGACCCGGCCGAAGCGACCCCTGGAGGGTCGTGGGGAGGGGTCCGACGTGGTGGTGGGTGGTCGAGCGGGGGGAACTGTGGACGGGGGGCGGCCTCGCCGCGGAGGAAGGGCCAACCGTGGTGGTCGGTCGACGTCCATGTGCGCCGGTTTGAGGCGGTCCACAGAAATCCGGTCCGGCCGGCCGCCGAAGTCGACGATGAAAGACTTGTCGCCCCGTCGCAGGACCCGTCGTACGGCGGCCGGAGTGGCCCCCGGTGCGCGTCATGACGCACAAAGACGTACTCCGCTGTGCGAAGCGCCGGGGGGACGTATGACTGGGGGCCACCGTGGCGGGACGTCGGCACGGGGGCAAATCGTCGGGCGGCCTCCTGGAGGTCCGAGCGCTGGCGAGCGGCGGACCAGGGACTGGTAGCGTCGGGCACGAATTCGCCCGGGACGCGGAGCGGCTGGCCGTAGACGAGCTCGGCGGCGGACGCCTGGAGGTCTTCCTTGGGGGCCGTGCGAAGGCCTAAAAGGACCCACGGCAGCCGGTCGGCCCAACCGTCGTCCTGAAGGCCGGCCATGAGTGCGGCCTTCATGGAGCGGTGAAACCGCTCGCACAACCCGTTGGCTTGGGGGTGGTAGGCCGTGGTGCGGTGCAGCGTGACCCCCAACGAACGGGCGACCGCGCCCCAAAGCTCAGACGTGAACTGTGGGCCGCGGTCGGACGAGATGTCCGCTGGTGCGCCGAAGCGCGCGACCCAGGTGGCGATGAACGCCTGCGCCACGTCGGCGGTGGTGGTGGAGGCGAGGGGCACGGCCTCCGGCCACCTGGTGATCCTGTCAAAACCATGGTGAGCAGGTGGGTGAACCCCCGCGAGGGGGGCAGGGGACCCACCAGGTCCACGTGGACGTGGTCGAAACGCCGTTCAGGCACGGCGAAAGGTGCCAGCGGGGCCTGGGTGTGGTGGTGGACCTTGACCCGCTGGCAGGCCGTGCAGGCGTTGGCCCAGTCGTGGATGTTTCGTCGAAGGCCGTGCCAGACGAAACGCGCCGACACCAGCTTCTGAGAAGCTTTCCGGCCCGGGTGAGAAAGGCCGTGGATGGAGGCGAAGATGCGGCGCTGCCAGGAAACGGGCACGATGGGGCGAGGCTGGCCCTGGGAGATGTCGCAGAGCAGGACGGTGCCCGCGAAGGGAATGTCGGCCAGGCGGAGGCCCGTGTCCGCCGCACGGAGTGCCTGCACCGAGGCGTCGGTGGTCTGGTCGGCCGCCATGAGCGCGAAGTCCACGCCGAGGTGGACCGCGTTCGCGCTGGCCCGAGAAAGACAGTCGGCCACGGCGTTGTCTTTGCCGGCGACGTGCCGGATGTCCGTGGTGAACTCCGACACGGCGGAGAGGTGGCGCTGCTGGCGGGCCGACCACGGCTCCGTGACCTTAGCCATTGCGTAGACCAACGGCTTGTGGTCGACGAAAGCCGTGAACGGGCGGCCCTCCAGGAGGTGTCGGAAATGGCGAACGGCCAGGAATAGCCCGAGCAGCTCGCGGTCGAACGTGCTGTAGTTTAACTCGTTCGGCCGGAGTTGCCGGCTGAAAAAGGCGAGTGGCTGCCAAACCCCGTCCACCCATTGCTCATGGACGGCGCCCACCGCGTAGTTGGAGGCGTCCGTAGTGAGGGCGATGGGCGCGTTGAGCACCGGGTGAGCCAGCAGCGTTGCGTCGGCGAGGGCCCGTTTGGCGCTGGCGAAGGCCGCGTCCATGGCCGCGGACCAAACAATGTCATGCTTGGCCGGCTTGCCCCGGAGGGTCTCGTAAAGGGGCCGCATGAGCTGAGCAGCGCGGGGCACGAATCGGTGATAAAAATTCACCATGCCAAGGAACTCTTGGAGGGCCTTGATGGAACGGGGACGCGGGAACGTGGTGATGGCCTCGACCTTGGTCGGCAGCGGCACGGCCCCGGTCTTGGTGATGCGGTGGCCCAAAAAGTCAACGGTCGTCGCGCCGAAGTGGCATTTGACCGGGTTGACAATTAAGCCGTGCTCGCTGAGGCGACCGAACAGTGTTCGGAGGTGGGGGAGGTGCTCGGCGCGGGACGTGCTGGCGACGAGGATATCGTCCAGATAGACGAAAAGAAACGGCAGGTCGCGCAGCACGCCGTCCATCAAGCGCTGGAACGCCTGGGCCGCGTTCTTGAGGCCAAACGGCATCCGCAAAAATTCGAACAGGCCGAACGGCGTGATGACGGCCGTCTTCGGGACGTCGGCCGCCCGGACAGGTACCTGGTGGTAGCCCCGTATCAGGTCAATTTTCGAAAAGATGACCCGTCCCGCCAAACGGGCGGAAAAGTCCTGAATATGCGGGATCGGGTACCTGTCGGGGGTGGTAGCGTCGTTGAGACGGCGGTAGTCGCCACACGGGCGCCATCCACCCCCCGGCTTTGGCACGATGTGCAGTGGGAAGGCCCACGCGCTGTCGGAGCGCCGCACGATGCCGAGGTGCTCCAACGCGTCGAACTCGGCCTTCGCCACGGCGAGCTTGGCCGGGTCGAGGCGGCGGGCCCTGGCGTAGACCGGCGGGCCCGTAGTGGGTATGTGGTGCTCGATCCCGTGCCGCACCGCGACGGCCGAAAACGTCGGCCGCGTGAGGGCCGGGAATTCCGCGAGCAGGCAAGCGAACTCGTTCGCTGCCGGGAGGGTGCACGCCAGTTCGGTCGGCGCGGAGCTGCTCATCGTGCACGCCAGGGAGCTGAAGGTCTCGGCGTTGACAAGGGGACGACGTTTGACGTCGACCAGCAGCCCGTGCGCGCAGAGGAAGTCGGTGCCCAGCAAAGCCATGGGGACGCAGGCGGTCACAAAAGTCCATTGAAAACGCTGGCTGCCGAAGCAGAGGGTGACGACGCGTGGGCCGAAAGTGCGTATGGCCGAGCCATTAGCAGCGACCAAAGAGGGGCCGCAAACGGCGTCCCGCCTGTCCTGCTCGGAGGCGGGTATGACGCTCAGTTGGGCGCCGGTGTCACACAGGAAACGCCGCCCAGAAGCTTTGTCCCGAATAAACAGCAAGTTGCCCGAGTGGCCGGCGCTCATGGCTGGGAATGAACGCCGGCCCGGCCGTTTCCCGACCTGCCGAAAGTGCACGGGGGCCGGCACGTCCGAGCCTTGTGTCTGAACCTGGCGTGGTAATAACACCACGCCCGGTCAGGTGGAGGCCCCGGCCGTCGTGTCGGAAGCGGGCGGTGCGGCGTGGCGGCCGCCAGTTGCACCGGCAGTTCGGCCTCCAACCGCGCAGGGCGCTCGGGTGTCGTGGGCGTCGCCTCGGACGGCGGCGGGTAACCGCGCCGATGTGCTGGCCCGCCGAGGAGATCTTATCGGCTTCCCTGGCGAGGGCGCGGGAATCCGTGATCAACGTGCCAGCCAGGGCGAGGCGTACCGGGTGAGGCAGCTGGCGAAGGAACAGCTCGCGGAACATAAAATCCGGAGAGTGCTCACCGAGCAACGAGAGCATATAGTCCATGCGCTCGGACGGGCGCGTGTCGCCGAGCTCGGGCAGAGCGAGCAGGCGCCGTGCGCGTGCTGCCGGTGAGAGGGCGAAAGCGTCGAGGAGGAGTGTCTTCAGCGCGTCGTATTTTTCAGCAGCCGGCGGGTGCTCGAGGAGGCTCAAGGCGCGGGCCGCGGTGGCGGAACCGAGCGCCGCCACAACATGGTGGAAGCGGGTGTCGTCCGCAGTGATGCCTCGCAGGGCGAACTGAGAGTCCGCCTGAGCGAACCAAACAGCCGCGTGAGCCTCCCAGAAGGTAGGCAGTTTAAGCGTCACTGCCGTATCCATGTCGGTAGGTCACCAATGAAGGAACTGCGCTCCAACGCGAGTCGAAAGAATTGACGCGACCAAAGACGGAATTCGTCCGAGTTGCTTTATTGAAACAAAACAGCTCAGGTATTCTGACAAGCCTGTTTATCGGGCAGCAATATATATACACATTTATGTCGGGAAGTTTGCCCGGCAAAAGCTATACCGGGCATGCCCGGGTGTCAAGGGCGAGCCTTGGAAAGGCGAGTCTGGACCTGCCCGGGCGTGTTTGGCTGCGGCCTGGCAAGTCGAGGCTGGGCGTGCCCGGGCGCTCTGGACGAGCCCTGGAAAGGCGATAGCGGGCATGCCCGGACGCTCTGGGCGAGCCCTGGAAAGGCGATAGCGGGCATGCCCGGACGCTCTGGGCGAGCCCTGAAAAGGCGATAGCGGGCATGCCCGGACGCTCTGGGCGAGCCCTGGAAAGGCGAGAGCGGGCATGCCCGGGAAAGACGAGACCGGGCGTGCCCGGGAGGTTCGGGCGTGCCCGGGAACAGTGAGTCCGGGCATGCCCGGGAGAGGCGCGTCTGGCCGTGTTCTGGCCGGTGCAAGGCGATTGTGTGCATCCAGCGGTAACCGCTACAAGATCATGGTTTTACACCCAAAATTTGCAGTTAACCGCACCCAAATCCCTCCTCCTTCCAATTTTTCAGTTTTTGCTCCTTGGAGTTTCCTTCCATATCCATACTATCCACCCCATGCATCCTCTTTATCCATCTTGTCCTGTATCCATCCAGATTCTGATCTTCACCAAAATTGAATAAACTAGGGCATGCCCGTACTATATATATAGGACGTGCCCGTAAGTGCGTGATGTTACCGTACAATGAATGTATCGTCCCGACGCCGCAGCTCGGATGGCGCTGCAGTTAATCGGGCCCCCAAATTCCTCATCGACGATAACTAAACAATATATTATATGAATCGCACCGTACATACCTCCTTCTAGATCTTGTTCTTGTCTTGATATACTCACTCAGGCTCACTCTACCACGACTGAGTCCTCCCAGCTCCTCCAAATGGCGCCCGCTAGCCGCTACGTAAGTCCGGAAGTGACGTCCTCATTTGACTGTCCGGAAGGTCGCAAATCGCAGTTACGATGAATCGCAAATTAGTTTTAATTCGTTTTAAAACATAGTTTAACGGCAACATAGTTTGCCGACGGGAAATAAATGAATACGCTCTCAAATGTGCCATCCGAGGCAGAGTCTGTTCGCCACGTTCGGCACACGTGATAGCTCGCTGCTCTCTGATTGGTTGAATCGTTTTTTGGACATAGCTCGGTAACTACTTCTGCGATTAATTTAAAACCTTGAAAAGGCACATCCTCGGGTCCCCAGCAATATACCTGGCAAGTTTCAAGTATATCGGACCGGTAGTTGTCGAGAAACAGCGGTCACAGACAAACATACAAACAAACATACACACAGAGATTAGTGGAATTATAGATAGACTAGGGCATGCCCGTACTATATATATATCTAAAATTATATCCCCCCCCCTCTATTTACATGGAATGGTTTGGTTCATTCGCAAAGCCAAAGGCAAAGCGAACGGCTTGCGAGTACGGTACAATCCCCCCCCCCTCTATTTACATCAAATGGTTTGGTCCATTCGCAACGACCACAGAACCCCCCCCTCTATTTACATGAAATGGTTTGGTCCATTCGCAACGCCAAAGCGAACGGCGAACGGCTAAATCGCCATAGCTCGGTAACTACTTGTCCGATTAATTTCAAACCTTGAAAAGGCACATCCTCGGGTCCCAGCAATATACCTGGCAAGTTTAAAGTATATCGGACCCGTGGTTGTCGAGAAACAGCGGTCACAGACAAACATACAAACAAACATACACACAGAGATTAGTGGAATTATAGATAGACTAGGGAGTAGGGCATGCCCGTACTATATATAAGCTAGGACGTGCCCGTACGTGGGTGCCCGTTCCTTGCCAAAAAAAAAAAAAAAAAAATTTGTGTAGGGGTGTATGTGTGTAAACATCCTAGGGCGTGCCCGTACGTGGGTGCAAAAAAACATGCGTGCAAACAACAACAACAAAAAAAAACTTTGAAACCACGTGGCAGTAACGACCACAGAACCCCCCCCCCCTCTATTTACATGAATGGTTTGGTCATTCGCAACGACCACAGAACCCCCCCCTCTATTTACATGCAATGGTTTGGTCCATTCGCAACGCCAAAGCGAACGGCGAACGGCTAAATCGCCATAGCTCGGTAAGTACTTGTCCGATTAATTTCAAACCTTGAAAAGGCACATCCTCGGGTCCCCAGCAATATACCTGGCAAGTTTAAAGTATATCGGACCCGTGGTTGTCGAGAAACAGCGGTCACAGACAAACATACAAACACACATACACACATACACACATACACACAGAGATTAATGGAATTATAGATAGATTATAACTCGTCACACACCGAACCTGCGCACCACGTTTTGCCGTATCGATCGATTCATACATTTTGAGATATCCTGCCCACAGACAAACAGACAGACAACAGGGGTGAAAACATAACCTCCGCCCACCCTTCGTGGCAGAAGTAAAAAAAATGTACACTGGTAAACTTAAGGGTTGGACAAGGAAGGGTGTATAATTGAGGTAGTTGTTGACAGGCAAGCAGTTTTGAAGAATTAATATTGATGCAAATTGAGCACTTAAAATGTTCAGGAAACAGACCAAAGATTCATGCTTATGTAATGATGTTTACTGCCCATTATATTTATAGAAAATGACACAAACAGGACATTACTGCTTTAAAGGTGGCTGCAAACAACATAATGTTTTGGTCAATTGCCAAACAATTTTTCATCGCATAAAACAACACCTTACCTAACATTAAGCAACTGAAAGAGAGGTAGTAAGGGGAGTAATACAAAGAATGAACGAGAATGGCCCATCACCCTCCCCCCTCTTCCGGGAGAGGAGGGGGGAGGGGAGGGAGAGGAGGGGGGAGGGGGAGGGGGGGAGGGGGAGGGGGGAGGGGAGGGAGAGGAGGGGGGAGGGGGGAGGGGAGGGAGAGGAGGGGGGAGGGGGGAGGGGAGGGAGAGGAGGGGGAGGGGGGAGGGGAGAGGGGGGAGGGGGGAGGGGAGGGAGAGGAGGGGGAGGGGGGAGGGGAGGGAGAGGAGGGGGGGAGGGGAGGGAGAGGAGGGGGGAGGGGAGGGAGAGGAGGGGGAGGGGAGGGAGAGAAGGGGGAGGGGAGGGAGAGGAGGGGGGAGGGGGGAGAGGAGGGGAGGGAGAGGAGGGGGGAGGGAGAGGAGGGGGGAGGGGGGAGGGGAGAGGGGGAGGGGGGGAGGGGAGGGAGAGGAGGGGGAGGGGGGAGGGGAGGGAGAGGAGGGGGGAGGGGGAGGGGAGAGGGGGAGGGGGGAGGGGAGGGAGAGGAGGGGGGAGGGGGGAGGGGAGGGAGAGGAGGGGGGAGGGGGGAGGGGGAGGAGAGGAGGGGGGAGGGGGGAGGGGAGGGAGAGGAGGGGAGGGGGGAGGGGAGAGGGGGGAGGGGGGAGGGGGAGGGAGAGGAGGGGGAGGGGGGAGGGGAGGGAGAGGAGGGGGGAGGGGAGGGAGAGGAGGGGGAGGGGAGGGAGAGTAGGGGAGGGAGAGGAGGGGAGGGAGAGGAGGGGGAGGGGAGGGAGAGGAGGGGGGAGGTGAGGGAGAGGAGGGGGGAGGTGAGGGAGAGGAGGGAGGGAGAGGAGGAGGGAGGGGAGGGAGAGGCGGGGGGGAGGGGAGGGAGAGGAGGGGGGAGGGGAGGAGAGGAGGGGGGAGGGGAGGGAGAGGAGGAGGGGGGAGAGAGAGGAGGAGGGGGGAGGGAGAGGAGGGGGGAGGGGAGGGGAGGGAGAGGAGGGGGGGAGAGGAGGGGGGGAGAGGAGGAGGGAGGGGAGAGAGAGGAGGAGGGGAGGGGAGGGAGAGGAGGGGGGAGGGGAGGGAGAGGAGGGGAGGGAGAGGAGGGGGGAGGGGAGGGAGAGAAGGGGGGGAGGGAGAGAAGGGGGGGGAGGAGAGAAGATGGGGGGAGGAGAGAAGAGGGGGGGGGAGGAGAGAAGAGGGGGGGGGAGGAGAGAAGAGGGGGGAGGGGAGGAGAGGGAGAGGGGGAGGCTGATGGGGGAGGGGGAGGGGAGGGTGATGGGGGAGGGGGAGGGTGATGGGGGAGGGGGGGAGGGGGAGGGGGATGGGGGAGGGGAGGGGGATGGGGGAGGGGGATGGGGGAGGGGGAGGGTGATGGGGGAGGGGGATGGGGGTGGGGGAGGGTGATGGGGAGGGGGAGGGGGAGTGGGAGGGGAGGGGGAGGGGGAGTGGGAGGGGAGGGGGAGTGGGAGGGGAGGGGGGGAGGGGGAGGGGGAGGGGAGGGGGAGGAGGGGATGGGGGAGGGGAGGGGGGAGGGGAGGGGAGGGGGAGGAGGGGATGGGGGAGGGGAGGGGGATGGGGGAGGGGGGGTGGGGGAGGGGAGGGGGGATGGAGGAGGGGTGGGGGGATAGGGGAGGGGAGGGGGATGGGGAGGGGAGGGGAGGAGAGGGGGGAGGAGAGAAGAGGGGGGTGGGGAGGAGAGGGAGAGGGGGAGGGGGAGGCTGATGGGGGAGGGGGAGGGGAGGGTGATGGGGGAGGGGGAGGGTGATGGGGGAGGGGGAGGGTGATGGGGGAGGGGGAGGGTGATGGGGGGAGGGGGAGGGGGATGGGGGACGGGGATGGGGGAGGGGGAGGGGGATGGGGGAGGGGGGAGGGGGAGGGTTATGGGGGAGGGGGAGGGGGAGGGGAGTGGGAGGGGAGGGGGGGAGGGGGAGTGGGAGGGGAGGGGGAGGGGGAGTGGAGGGGAGGGGGAGGAGGGATGGGGGAGGGGAGGGGGGATGGGGGAGGGGAGGGGGGATGGGGGAGGGGAGGGGGATGGGGGAGGGGAGGGGGATGGGGAGGGGGAGGGGGGATGGAGGAGGGGAGGGGGGATAGGGGAGGGGAGGGGGGATGGGGAGGGGAGGGGAGGGAGAGGGGGGAGGGGAGGGGGAGGGAGAGGGGGAGGGGGGGAGGCTGATGGGGAGGGGGGAGGGGAGGGTGATGGGGGAGGGGGAGGGTGATGGGGGAGGGGGAGGGTGATGGGGAGGGGGAGGGGGGATGGGGGACGGGGATGGGGGAGGGGGGAGGGGGATGGGGGAGGGGGAGGGGGAGGGTTATGGGGGAGGGGGAGGGGGAGGGGGAGTGGGAGGGGAGGGGGGGAGGGGAGTGGGAGGGGGAGGGGGGGAGGGGAGTGGGAGGGGAGGGGGAGGAGGGGATGGGGGAGGGGAGGGGGGATGGGAGGGGAGGGGGGTGGGAGGGGGATGGGGGAGGGAGGGGGATGGGGGAGGGGAGGGGGGATGGGGATGGGAGGGGGGGATGGAGGAGGGGAGGGGGGATTGGGGAGGGGAGGGGGGATGGGGAGGGGAGGGGAGGAGAGGGGGGATGGAGGAGGGGAGGGGGTGGGGAGGGGAGGGGGGATGGGGAGGGGAGGGGAGGAGAGGGGGGAGGGGAGGAGAGGTGGGAGGGGAGAAGAGGGGGGAGGGGAGAAGAGGGGGAGGGAAGTACCTGGCATTGCGGGCGGGGGAGGGGAGGGGGAAGAGGAGGGGAGGGGAACGGGGGTAGGGGAGGACAGGGAGGGAGGGGAGGAGAGGGGGGGAGGGGAGGTGAGGGGGGGAGGGAGGAGAGGGGGGGAGGGGAGAAGAGGGGGGGGGAAGTACCCGGCATTCCGTGTATAAACGTGAGGGAGAAGAGGGGGGGGAGGGGGAGGGGGAGGGGAGGAGAGGGTGGGAGGGGGAGGGGGAGGGCACAAGAATCGTCGAATCAGCGCACTGCTCTGCCACCGATTCAGATTCCGTGTTTAATATTCCTCGCTGAAAAAAAATATGGATCTAAAGATGAAAGAAAAAAAAAACCTATGTGGTGTGGAATGGCAATGTTCCTCGCTGAAATGTAAAAAAAACGCAATCGCGCGGCAAGGAACATCACGTGATCGCTCTGAGCGATCGATTGCAACTCTGCGTCGTGTCGTGGGCGTGGCCAACCTGGCCTCATTCTCCCAGGTGATTGGCTAACTCGAGCTCGAGAGAGCCATAATGCGCTACCTTTATGGCAAAAAATATGGATCTAAAGATGAAAGAAAAAAAACCTATGTGGTGTGAATGGCAATGTTCCTCGCTGAAATGTGAAAAAACGCAATCGCGCGGCAAGGAACATCACGTGATCGCTCTGAGCGAATCAGCGCGCTGCTCTGCCATTCCGGTCATAATATTCCTCGCTGAAATGCGCTGAGGTAAAAATATGGTAAAAAAAATTATGAAATAAATTTTTAGGTCGGCCATGTTCTTCCCAGGCTCAATGGCCATGTTTGTGCCAGATATCAAGTACGTGAGCCTCTCCGTTTAGGAGTCTATCGGTAACATTACACACACACACACACACACACACACACACACACACACACACACACACACACACACACACACACACACACACACACACACACCACACACACACACACACACACTGTGTTTTATATATATTGATAATACGAAATGTTTGTATAGCCACCCGCGGAAGTACGTAACTTCCGGTTAGTGCACCCTTCGCGACAACAGTCACGTGATTGGATACGTTGAAAACAAACCACAAAAGGGCACGTGTTACAGCTTA